>NC_045546.1:23888513-24188513 GCF_009769535.1 Thamnophis elegans
GGATGAAAGAGCCACATGCAGCTCCAGAGCCATGGGTTGCTTACCCCTGACCAGTGGTGGGTTTCAAAATTTTTTAGAACCTCTTCTGTAGCTGTGGCCTGCTTTGTGGGAGGTTAGAGCTGGCAGGAACCCACTCCCCTGCTCCTGACTTAAAGCAATTATGCATATGGGACATAGGTATTTGTGGGATAACAAAATGGAACATTATACATCCCTTGCCTAAATCAGATGACATTTTTTTTTCCATTCTGGTATTTACTGTGGTATAACGTTGATTAAAAGAATTCTGCCATTGATCCAGCTGGGAGCTCAAATGCAAACCAGAACACATTCTAGTCTTCATTCTTGGGTAGTTATATAAGATGGAGGCTCATAAATCATCCCCCATGAGAATGAAAAGAGAGAACATTTGGTAGAGTAGGGGTCCCAACCCCAGGCCCACGGCCCACTACCGGGCCTTGAGCTGTTCAGAACCAGTCTCATAAATGGTGGGTGAGCGCATATCAGGGGTGGGTTCCTGCCAGTTCTAACCTCTTCTTTGGAAGATGTTCCACAAATCTACTGTGATGTTTAGAACCAGTTCCAGCTCCCTTCCCCCGCCCGTCCACACATCATCAAGATGAAGAGCGAGAGGAGGAATTCTGGGAGTTGAAGTCCAAACGTCTTAAAGCTGTCTAGTTTGAACACCCCTGGGGTTTTTTTCTAAAGGGTTAGGGGTGAAAGGGTCTTGCAACTTGACAGCTTTAAGACTTGTGTGCTTCAAATGCCAGAGTTTCTGAACCAACATTTGGGTTGCTAAGCAAGAGCGTTATTAAGTGAGTTTCACCACATTTTACAAGTTGGCCATGTCCACCCAGTCACATGACTGGCAAGCCACTCCCACTTGGTCACATGACTGGCAAGCCACTCCCACCCAGTCACATGGCCAGCAAGCCAATCCCAGAAAACAGGCACACCTACAGAAGAGGTTCTAAAAAAATTTGAAACCCACCACTGGCGCATATGCATGTACATCCCCATTTGCATGAACAGTGGACAAGTGTGTCTGCACACTCCATTTGTACAAGAAGCAGCCATGTGTGTACGTTGTATGTGTTCTTGTCTGCCTCTCACACGGAACCAAACCCTACCCCGCCCTGGTCTACAAAGCCAGAAAGGTTGCTGACCTACATTACAGATTTACCATTAGGATAAAGTAGGATTATCCCCTCATATTGTTAATAGTGCTGGCTACAGAAGTTAGTTGCAATCGTTTTATTGACTGCAGAAAATTGACGGCAATTATTTTTATGACGTAAAAAAACACAATTCCTTTTCTGTAATTTATGCTCCTAGATCAGTGTTTCTCAACCTTGGTAACTTGAAGATGTCTGGACTTCAACTCCCAGAATTCCCCAGCCAGCATTCGCTCTGAGAAATTATAGTTACAGAAGTCCACCAGCACTTAAAAAACAAGGTAGTGGTCACAACAAGGAGACTGAAGTCCTGCCTCAATGTTAGACCTATAAAGAGGTAGGACTTTGATTGCTCTATCATGTCTGCCACTTTGCCTTTTTTTAAAAATGCTCCCTTTTCTATCTGAGTGCTAGTGCTGAGTCCAAAGCCAAGTGAAAAACTTGGGGTCACATCTGGGACAAAAGTTAGAAGTTTTGAAACAGTTAAGTCCAGAGTCCCATTTCTTCATTCTCTGGGAAATTAGTTTGATGAAACACAAATTGCCAACTAAATTTGCGTTGCAGTGCTAAGATGGAAATACCAAATGATCGCAATGGAACTTATTTCTGAGGAAATAGACCAAACATAGTGCTAATAAGCAGGGGTGGGTTGCAGGAGGTACGCCCTGGTACGGGCGTACCGGTGCCTGCCTGGAGCACCAAGTACAGTTCCGGTGTGGTGCTCCGGAGGGCCCACCTGACCACCCGTCATTCTTAGCTGTATTTGAACTCTTCGGCATTACCGCGCAGCACCTGTGTGACACTCCACCGAGCAGCTGGAGCATCGCGAGGCTCGCAGAGGCATCGCTGGATGGTAGGACACATGCGCCACTGCCCTGTTGCACCATACCGTATCGGCTGTACCGGGATCCGGAACCCACCACTGGCTATAAGCAATCAACATGGGAACTTCTTTTTGTTTGAGCTATGCAAATACCACCACTATTTTTCCCAAGCTGTAAAAGAAATGAAATGTGTTTTGACAAGTATATTCAGAGCTATGAGAGTAAGAGGTTAAGGAGATTTAACTTTGCATGGAACATGAAATTCCATTTAGATGGGTTTGGAAGATTAAGCGTAGTTGCTAGCCACAAAATAAGAAACTGGGATTTTCAAGCCTGCAGGTAATTTTCAAGTACAAAGAAAACTGTTGCCTCAAATTTATCTCAGCCATTTGGCTTCCTCATTGAAGAAGGAATTTTAAAGCCCAAGCCAACAAAAGTGATACACCAGACAGGCTTTGAGGTTACTAAGCTGTATTAAGGGCAACTGTGTTCTTGTTCACAGTAAAAGATATGAATTAACAGTTTTCCATTGTAGAAAAATAATGTTTCAACATTAATGAACGACATGCCAATTTTCAAAAAATCAAAGTCTACTGATTTTGGACCATCTGGCCTGGCGTTTTGTGTGCTGAGTGACTGAGAAGATCATGAAGAGCTTTGCTTTTATTGAAGACTAGCTTATAACCTGATGTTGCACGGGTATTTATTTATAGGGGAAAATATCTGGACCAAACGTAATTTCTAATGTTGGATTTTCCCCCTTACTAGAGGGAGCCTCCTTGTGGAGTACTGTGAAGCTGTTGTTGCATGCTGTGAGCTTGCTCCGCTTGCTTCATAACAGATGCTAGATGAGATTTTTCTATACTCTGACCATCTTTGGATTGTGCCTCAGCATGTCTTGGTGTTTGGAGTCTGCTTCAAAACTTGCTGTTCCTTCTGTGATCAATTGAGTTTGCCCACTTTTGAATTGTCCCAGTAAGGAGAAGGTGGGAGCTGTTTTAAATATCCTTTCCAGTAACACTGAAATTCTGGATCTCGGGAGGGAAGCAGAAATGTCCATCCAAGGTCCACATCTTCAGTGGCTTCCCAAATTCAAATTCACACTTCCAGGAATTATTTATTCTTATTTTTGTGATGTGTATCTTCAGTTCCAGACTGCATAGCTGAAAGGGAACAAAACCCATAACTCTCCCCAATACACACTTCCAGCCTCCAAGTGCCTCCAGGATCGTAGCGCCAGAGTGTGTTAGCAAATAGCAGATTTTGTGCAGCACAATGTTTGCTTCATATTAGATATTTAGGAGAGGAAATGGAAGTGTAATGGCTCTGTAGTTCCCATAAGGCAGTGATGGCTAACCAAAAGCATGTGTGTACGTGCAAAGGTGCATGCACGCACCCACAATGCAATGCGTGCATGACCCCTTGTGTGTGGCCCATCTCCCCGCATGCGTGTGTGACCCACTGCATGCACCCAGTGCATATGTGCATGATCCCCCCATGTGTGCCCCCACACAAACCCCCCTGTTCCCTGCCCCCCCATGCATGCACGGCAGAGACCCAAAAACCAGCTGGCTGGTGGGAGACGCGCATGCATGCAAGGCAGAGCTGAGCTGGGGCAATGACTTGTATGCCCTCAGAGAAAGCTTTGCATGCCACCTGTGGCACATGTGCCATAGGTTTGCCATCATGGCCATAGGGGGACTTTGGTAGTGCATAGGAATGGATTAGTAGCAAAAATGTTTCCCTTAATTTGTATAGGGAGGGAAAGGAGTTCCAAAAGTTTAACAGTAGGAACACTAGACTGTTATGAAGTTAAAGTTTTCTATTGCCATTCTTGCAATTCCCAAATCAAGCAAACTGTACACAAATAAATCAACAGTGAATAAAAGAGGCTTGTTCTTCCATCTTGTGATAACACTTCACCGGAAGTTCTTTCTAGGACAGGAAAACTGTTAGCCATCAATATGAAATATACAAGAATTTGTTCATCCCTTGTATAGTTCACAGTTTACCCATGCAGGCTCAGTATGTGATGAACCATAGATTACCAAATTAGGAGGAAAATCTCCATCACTCCTTCAGTGACTTCCCACCTTCTCTGTAAACTCTTCCATATTTTCTAGTTTCCCAGACACAGGCTTGAGATTGGAGGAAGATTAACATATGCCAGGATCAAATCACTTAGTGGTTAGTTTGCAGCTTTCCACTAATACCCCCCCACTTCCAGGGAAGTGGATCCTACCCTAAATGCCTGAAACTTGGTTTCAAGCAAGTCCACTTGGAGAGTTTTCTGAGTCTTTACTCAGCTGTTCTTTAGAAGTCTTGGTTACTTCCTGAAACAAGGCAGTGTTGCTGGTCTTGGATAAGGTTACACCTGGGTACTGTAGGAAGTTAAAACCCACCCCTCTCTTAGAAAATGAAATATTTTAGGAAATATTAAAAAGGAAGAATATTTCTCCTAAAGAGAGAAGTAGAAACTCAGAGAGGCAGAAACTCTTGCCCCCCACCTTTCTCAATGGGCCATTAAGGCCTGAGCAGGAGAAACAAGTATTTAGGCAGGAAATAGACTTGCTCTTAATTATAGCTCCCCCTACCTTTGTCAATGGGCCATTAAGGACTGAACCAGCCTATTCTGCATAATCAAGATCTACCCCATCTCATTGCCCTTCATTGCACCACCTACCAAGTTTCAACCAAACTTAGCACACCATCTACAAAGTTAGCTGAGACCCGCTGCCCCTGGGAGTCTGACAACCAATCAGAATACATTTCTTACACAGAAAGAGGAAACAGAGAGATGGGGCCCAAAGAGGGCATAAAACCAGGGCACTCACAGCATCTCTTCCCTTTTCTGCTCAGGAACTCAAGCCATGTGATTCTGCTCAGGAGCTCAAGCCATATTATCCTGTTCAGGAACTCAAGCCATGTGATTCTGTCCACCATTAAACCATCTTTCCAAGCAGCCTCCATGTTTCCAGTGTCTTTCCCCCCACTTGGAATTGAACCCAGATGGACACTTCTTCCAACAGTACCTTATCTCTATACATTGATCTTAGTGGGCTATTTGGTTTTGTGACAAAACTCCAAGAAATGTAGCATCAGAAGAAATGCCTAGAATGCTACCAGGGAAAGGTGAATAATGAATCCGATCAAATGCTTGTATGAACCCATATTAGCAATTAAAACCTATATTTTAATGATAATAAGGTTAGCAAAACATGATGTTCTGCCTTTACTAAATGTGTATAATGTGGCTCTGCAGCCCTTTTTTAAGTAATTAAGACTCCTATGGAGGTTAAGATTTTGAAGGCTGCAATCTGGAATATTTCACATATCTAGCCAATAAAGTTCTTTGAATGTTTTTGGAGTCAGACTCTGGCTTGGCAGGTCCTATGGACCTGACTGGGGAGGGTACTTGCTCCATTGTCTGAGAAAGGTTTGAGTCTGTGATTCTCAAGAAAGTGGAGAGGATTTTGCAAGAAGTGCTGCCACCTGGATGCAGATCCTTATCTCTCCTGCTCACCAAGGCTTGCTGAGATATAAGGATTGGTTCAAACAGTGATTAATCCTACTACCTTGTGGCGATTCATGCGGCAAAGCGGAAATAATTCTCTGCATAAATTGTATCTTCTGATAATTGCCCAGCGGCCTTTTTCAGGGTGACCCAGGTATTTCTGGGAAAGGTAGACTCAGAGATTTATCTGCAGGGTGTTTTGAGGAAGTTGCTGATTTTTCTGACAAATAAAAATCACTCAGATTTGATCAAAGTTATCTGGATACTGGAGGAAGCAGATTATCTGAACCTCTTTCAGACAGATTTAGGTCTGGGTACAACATCAAGGAAGCACCAACTGCCGTAGGTAGCAACTCGGCCCACCATGCACCTGAACCGGTTCTATCGCTGGTGCCGCCATCTTGATTTTAGGTTCTGTGCATGCGCAGAACAATCTTCACATGCAGAAATGTAATTTTTTTTCTTTTTTTTAATGTTGTGTGCACCGAACCAGCAGTAATGCTGGCAGCAACCCAATGTAAGCAATGGCTCACAACCACTTCAACATCGTCATGGTCATGTGATCAAAACTCAGATGTTTGACAACTCGTTCATATTTATGACGGTGGCCTTTTGCGACCTTCTGACAGGCTAAGTCAATGGTGAAGCCAGGTTCACTTAACAACCGTGTCACTAATTTAACAACTGTGACGATTCACTCAAAAACTGTGGCAGGAAAGGTTGTAAAATGGGACAAAATTCACTTAACAAATATCTCACTTAGCAACCTAAATTTTGGACTCAATTGTGACTGTAAGTTGAGGTCTACCTGTTTTGAGAGCTTAACCTAGCCTGCAGCTTTCTGCACTGCTTTCAAAGGTTCTGATAGAGCTTTTTCCTCCCACGGGAGTCAATTCTTTTCCCTCCTGCTAAATATGTATTTTTAGTCTCTGTCCTTGAAATATTTGGCTAGGACTGACAACCTGTTTGCTATGTTGTTAATAACAGCAAAAATAATGACTGTTTTTATAGTAATTTTGGAACCTCAATTAAAGCAGTATTTTAATAGAGTGGTCCCATCAAGCACACCTGAATGTGTATCCTGGAAATTACCATATAATACTTTCTATAGGACAATATCTGAGGTTGCAATATACAATTATTGTATCAAAGAATTACAGAATTAGTCATAAAGCCCAGGTGTGCTGCCATGACTCTTGTGGATTGTCTGTTCTTGCATTTAAAATACCCTGGCAATTACCATATAAAAGTTCAGTCTTCTACATCAGGAAGAATCTTGGAAAGGAGCAGCAGTAGAGAAATGACGAGTTTCTGGATTTTGTCCCACTTGCATAATTGATCTGTGTAATTCACTGCTATGTGCTGAGTTCTAATTTGGATGACTTAAGACTTGATAGCTTTATGATGCAACATTATCAACTATTTCTTCTCATAAGGGCTATATGATGTCAGCATAACCACATCTCTGAAAACTACTTGCAGTGAAACAGCCATTCTGGTGATGCTAAAAGGCTTTACGTTAACTATGTAGCTGGCAACTTAATAGGACAATGGACTAGATAGATTGCTAATGTGATCCAAGACTTTTCTTAAATTTTGGGAATAGCTGATATTTCATAATGTTATCCGAACCTCCTTATCTATAAAAAGAGGGAGAGGCATTTTTAAAGATCTAATGCTGGAATTATTTTAAAAGGATCTTAATGGGCTCTCACATACTAGTGAGATAATGGACCCCATCACTAACATCTCTATGTTAGAAAAATTAGGCAAGCACAATGCACAAACCTATCTTTTGTTGCTTTGTGTCGGCGTCCCCTCTTGCTTTGCCTAACCCTTTTCTAATAATCAGCCAAATATTACAAATGGGAGAAGTGCTAGAGACCCCATTTATAGTTTGAGATGCAATTCAGATTATCTTAGTTTAGCTATTACTAATTCACTTTACCAGGCAAGTAAATGCTCATCCCTCACTCTGGTTCCAGTTTGGCTGGGAACTTGGTATCAGTTTTTCTTTTTCTGAGATTTTAGGGTATTTATTAAGCCAACAGCCATCTGAACCATTACATTGAAATATCATTGTGTTCTTTTAGTAATTCTCATAGATCATTAGAAGAAAATGGCCCTAGTTTAATTACAAAGCATATGCTTGACATACGTATGGGTTTAAGTCTCCAGGTCCATGAAAGAGGGTGCTGTTTCTATGATACACGTATGATGGAGGCTGAACTGATGTTTCACTATCCCTCTTTGTATTTTTAGCTCTCTTTCTTTTTTCTTAAGTGTTGTTTTTGTCCCTATTTTTTTCTTTCTTTTGTTAAACTTAATCCAGTGATGGCCAACCCATGACACAGGTCAAAAGGTGACATGCCTTGTTTTAGGTGATACACTAATATTCACCAACACCCCATAACAACTATTCTTGAAATCCTGCCCCATGCTCATGTGGTTTTCAGAGGTTGTGGATGCCATGTGAGAATAGGGTATGCTGTTGTGTAGCCTCCAGATCTTCTGGAAATCATGCAAGAAGGTCATGCTCTCATACTTCGCACAATTTTCTGAGGCTGTAGAAGAGCAGTCTCTGAAGCTGCTTAATAATGAAGGCCTCTTGTGACCCAGAACAGCCTTGAGTAGGTTGTGAGGGCCTATAAGCAGAAAGACAACAGTGTCTGAAGTGGTGTGCAGCAGTGCTGGGCTGTGGGAGCAATTGTGCCATTCCCCAAAGGCTTGCCCAGCCCATCACTTTAGATCCAGTTTCGGCATTGCCAAGTGCGACTATTCAGACTGCACCACCAGATCTCTTGTGTCTGTAAGAAGATAAAGGACATCACAGAATTCCTTGAGGCAAGGGGCATGACATGACATTATGCAAAAGATGCAACTTGTGTCAGACATCATAGGGCAGGTACATCATTACATTATTTGCACAATGATGTGATGATAATATTGGTTTGACATCATAATGGCTTGTTATAGAAACCAAAAGGAGGAGGAAACTTAAATGTGCATCATTTCAGCTTCCATAGAAAAGGCTGGTAAAACTGAGACAAATACAATTAAACTAAATTGTAAAACTCACATCACTCCTGGTATTCCAAACCTAATAATTTAATGATTAAAAAGAGAACTAGGAGAGTTCTGTTACAATAGAACTAATTTAAAAATGATGCAGGCCAGATCAAGCGCCCCAAATCATAACCAGGTACACTACAATATTCTTCTTTTATTTAGTTTACAGAAGAATCTATCAGTACAGGTTGCAGAATGAAAATGTTTAGTGCTATTTACAATTTGTTTAAAACTCTGCTCTATACAAATTTAATTTTGATCATTATGAACAATATCTTTGTAGGCCTACTGCATATAAAGCATTTTCTCAAAGCAGTAACATTGAATAAAGTAACCTGATTACATTTAAATGAAGATCATTCAAAACACGGAACGTTTGTAATGGCTATGGACTCAAATACAGAACACAATGTTAGTCTGCATCTTTAAAAGCCTAGATCTATTTATATAGTTTATTGTTGTATTATTTTACCCGCCAATCTATACTTAAGTTCTATAGCCATGTTTTTATAAGTTTTTTTAATTAAATATATTCTACATATTTTTTACTTTCAACTAGGAAGATTTCTCCCTAGTAGAAAAAATATAAAATCTTTATATAATTTTTACAAGTTTAGATGAAACTACCTCATGCTTTAGTGCTGTGCAAATTTTTTAGCATATCTTTTTTTTAAATTACATGAAATAAAATAATGGCATCCTTTGTAACTATGTATGCTTTTAAAAAACAGCTTTTGATTTCCAATACAATTGCAAGCACTAATATCAAATGCAAATAACAAACAAATGAACTCATCATTTAGCATTTTTTTCTATTTTATCTTTTTCTTTTAATTATCTCTTTGAAGTCACTGTTGAGTAAGCATGACACTGGACACTAAGATCAGATGAATAAGGATGACTGAAAAACATCAATTGTAGATATTCAAAGACATAAATTGATTAGTAAATGAGGTCTTTAATATTTATGCACAATAATAAAAGCCTATGAGCTACAGGAAATTACCCCTCCCATATTAAGGCTAGGAAATGCACTCTCTGCACTTATTTGTGCTGTCTAAACAAGCACTCAACAAATGTACGAAAGAAGAGTGCACATCAATTAAAAAAAAAGTTGCAAGAGCCCTCTACAGAGTGCTTTAAAATTACAGGCACATAGTTTGTTGCAGTGAGATTTTTTTATATATATAGACAATTTTAGTAGTTAGTGTTTTGTGCCACTTGGTAATCAAGGGTGACTTAGGTAGAATTTACTTAGTAGTTACTCTTTTTGCAGTCCATCTATCTCCCTGCTTCCTATTGGCCATGACTGAATTTAAGAAAAAAAACTATGGATTTTTTTCAGTGCTGATTCATTTCTTGGTGTTGGAAATACTTAAGAACATTTGTTGATGAGGTCTATATATTGTCAACTGTTTTAGTGCAAATTGCCTCTAGTATTCGTGATTGGTTAAAGTTCCGGTTAAGAATGATTTTAAGGTAGCAAAATGATTTCTGCTGAAGAGTAGTTAATTTTTTTTTTCTTGGAGAGAAAATTCATTGGCGAAATGATGCATTAATAAGCTTGTTCAACATAAGGAGTAGAAATAAAAAAGTATTAATTGTTCTAGAAAAAAAGTGTGACCAGGTTCATGTAATATTTCAGTTCAGTGGATTCACAGATAGGCAGAAAGGGTTTTTGAAACAATGTTGGTCTCCTCTAATCCTGCAGCATGAGAGACAAAAACTATTCTACATCACAAGTAGCAGATACAGTGGCGCTTCTACAGGATCACACAACAATTGCTCTCTCCAGTTTTTTCACGATTTCTCTGCCCTACAGAAAAATAAACAAAATGTTTTCAAGGTAATTAATGCAAAACACCATATATGCATTATAAAAGCTTTACAGTATTACTATAATCTTGAATAGGCTAGTAATAGGGTTTTACATGGGCTGAAAACAATTGCTATCCTATTTTCCCAAAAGATTCACTGGAATATTTTGAATTGCCTATGTTCTGATGGAATAAGAGCCATAAAAATAATCAACGGGAAATGTCACAAGTTTCCTGTTGTCTTGTTTTTTTATTCTTGGAATACAAAAGTAGATTAGATGGTAGACCACACTGATTATTATCTACCATGCAATGTACTGAAAATTGGCCAACAGGTCACATGGATATGTGTGTGTTTGTTTCTATAAACATAAACAATAGTTAAGCGCTTTTGTAGCCTGTTTGAAGAAAAAAGCTGTCTCTCTCTTCACTTTAATCTAACAGTTGGGTTGAGCATTCTCCCTAATGCACATACAAGATATGGATTTTTTTACAATTGAAATCCCCATTTCAAAGCTCAGAAAGAAAATGCAGGTTTATGAGCACTATTCTAATAATAAAAAGATTAAAAATAATGCATCAGATTGGCAGCAATAAATGCTTAACAGACAACCCTTACCTCTTACCTCACCACCTTTCTCATCACACTATTTCCAACCAAATTCTGCAGGGACAGAACAAATGTGTACAGCTAATATTGTTCAAGTCTCCATGACCTAACCCAACCCATGAGTTTTGGTCTCAGATTAATGTCCAATTCTGAATTTAAATTCAATAGTTCAAAGGAACCTAAGAAAACACTAGACTGATAATAAATGTAACATATTTACAACAAACAAAGTTGTTTTCTTCCCAATTTTCATATTCAAATCCAGTTTTAAAATATGTTGTAATTTGCTAAGCCTACCTTGAGAATTTGGCTCTGGCAATGTCTCTCTAGCCACCAAATGCATCACTGTTGTTTTGCCAAAGGGCAATTTTAATGCTGCAAAAAAGAAAAAAAAGGTTTTGTAATGCTTCTCTATAATGCACAATATTGTTCCATAATTTCAACTACATTACAATTGTTTCCTGATTCTGCTAGTATTCATAGTACACATTTTAAAAAATATATTAGCATTTCTTTAACTGAATCTCTCATGCCACTTACAGAATATAAGCTGTAAAAGCAGAAAGTAAAGTATTTTATTAACTTCTGCAAACCTATTGATGTGGAAGGATAAATTAAAAGTCAATGTAGCCATAATTGATTCAATTAAAATAACAGATAATGAAACACTTCTATGCCCATGAGGTTGCTGTGGATTGAACAGCTGTTTTATATCACTTCATACTCACTGAACCTTCACATTAATTGTTCTGTATTACCCATCATTATGCCAATGATTGTGTCAATTATGAATGGAAGAAACTGTAATACAATATATAATACAATCTATATACCTAAATTCAATAATACACAGATGATTGTGTGTGTGTGTGCGCGCGTGTGTGCATAAACTCTTTTGTAATTGAGTTTGGTTCCTGTTGATTTTATGGACCTATCCATTTAGTATTCTTGTCAGTAATATAAAAGTGACTTGCTATGGCCTTCTGAGATTCTTCAATTTCCAAGCATAACCTATAGCTTTGCACTTTCCTGGAAGTTTTGTCATCAAAGTCCTAATCATGATTAACTCTATTTAACTTTTAAAATTGAAGTAAGTTTGATCACTGGCTGCTACCATGCAGGTGTAACAGGGGTGAAATTCAGCAGGTTCTGGAGAACTGGTAGCAGAAATTTTGAGTAGTTCGGGGGAACTGGCAAATACCACCTCTGGCTCGCCCCAGAGTGGGGTGGGTATGGAGGTTTTGCAATATCCTTTCCCCAGGAGTGGGGAGGGAACGGAGATTTTACAGTATCCTTCCGCTGCCATGCCTACCAAGCCATGCCCAAAGAACCAGTAGTAAAAAAAAAAAAAATTTCACCACTGAGATGTACAGATCCAGATAAGAAAGTGTGTTTTTCATCTGGTGTGGACATATTCATTGCACACAGGATCTGAAGCTCTTTTCTAACTTTGAATCTAAATATCTGCAGAACCCAACAGTACTGTAAATATAGCAGGTTTATTTTGCTCTGTCTTAACTTCTTCAGTATCTGCCTGTCAGAAATGTCGCTGGAAACAAGTTTGGTAATTTCAAAACTGCATTATGTTTATTTTTCAGATTAATGTTATAAACTGAGAAATTGGGATTTCGTGATTCCCCAGTGCATGGTTACACTGGCTGGGGGCAAAAGGAAGGTCAAAGCAACTAGAAAAGCTGAAAAGAAATGAAAAACACAAAGATCTGTTGTACTTCCTATAGCTAGACTGATTTATATTGCTACCTAGCAGGTTTTCTATTTCCTGCTGTGAGATAAATGGAGAGGAAATAGTCAGAGACAGAGATTTCCTCATGTGCTCTTTTAATTTTAGCTTTTCAATGGACATCTCTGATGGCTTTCTTGATAGCTATTTAATCTGTTAGTCCTTCTCAAAGCTCAATCACAATGCCTTGCGTGAAGCATCATTATAAAAAAGTAGAAAACATTAAAGTAGAAAACAATGCCAAATTTAAATATAGATGCAAGAGTACATTAACAATGGTACAAGAAAAAACATTCATTGTTATGCAGAAAATATCCTGAAAGAATGTAAATAATTCATAGAAAACTAGTAAATGATAAAATCTATCGTCTGGGAAAAGCCTACATCAAGAATCCCAATGCTTCCAACATTCCAAGAACTTATTTTTTCTTCATGTTTCAAAGCATCTTAACTGCATTGTGACAGAGATAGTAGTAGAGAAAAAAGAAACAAGTTTATCAGCTCTAAAGACAGAGTAGGAATCTTTGGCTTCTTATTTGAACTAGTTCTATTTTCAGTATTCATAAGAATTTTTGCCTGAACTCATTCATTACATCTTCTGTCCCACTTTCTTTCCTTGCTGTGTCTTGCTAACAAGATAAGCCTAAATGCAGGATTCTTCTGTTAGTTCAATTTTGTTCATTTTCTGGAACCTAAAAAAATCCACGTTTAAGTGCTGTGGTAGAAATTAGAGGTAAATTGTCTATATCCAAATATACTTATATGCCATCTGAGATGTCATTCACAATCTAAGAATAACCTGGCAGGTACTAGATACTGTAGATGTTATTCAGTTAAAAAGAATCAGTGAGGCATACCACAAGGGGGCACAACTGAACAGCTTTTCTACTCCAAGTGAGATAATATCATTCTTGTGTAACTAACTAGTAGTGTGTATCTGAAAAGCAATGCTTGATGTGGGAAAATTTATTTTGAAATAGCCATCAACATTTTTACTCACAATTATGATCTAGGTCACTTCTTTAATCTTAATTTTATTTTGATTATATTTTCTAACATTCCCGTGCAATATAAAAACTAAAACTATAATACTGTTATAATGTCAATTAAAAAACAATTCATATTAGAAGTATTCTCTGTTTCAATTTCAACTATACTATTTGCTGAACTTTCCAAAAAGTGTATTTTAACTCTCGATTGTTCCCAAATCAATTAAATATCAGAAGATGTTTATGAGCCAATTTCTTTTATTACCTCCTAGTGTTACATTGCCATGAAGAAATCTTCCTTGATAAATAAGTCTCAGAATATTTGGACTGCTCACTTGTTCTTCTTCCCAATCTGGAAAAGCAATAAGAAAAATAATACAATTCAATTATCTAATTTTGAAACTATATATTATTTCTTATAAACTTCCAGCAAGGCTAATCACACATCAGTTTATAAATATTCTTCTGAATGTTTCTTTTCTTGTCATAAGGATAGGTTTATAATTTCAGCCTTAAAGAGACAAGTCAAAGGGAACTGAACTAGAAAATAACTCCAGACATTCCTTCTAAAAACACTCAAGATAAATATAGTAACTGTTTATTTTGAAGTTATTTTGTAATTGATATTAACAGCTCAGTGCAAATGAGAATATAGAAAAAGTAGGTCATTTAGGGAGTAAGAATCAGAATAGTAACTGTTTAGAAATACCTACTTAGTAAAAGATCTGTTTCAACTATGTGGGTTAAGTATCAGTCTATTTACATTTATACATCACAATGGGATGATTCTAAAAGAACATGCTTCATTTGACTGTGATGAAACATTGAGATAATTCACTAAGGACATTAGGGTGAGAAAAGATTTCAGTTAAGGACCAAATTAATTTGTTATTTAATTTGTTAATTAAATAATTAACTTAATAAAGAGGCAGGGCACAACCCGGTGGCTCAGCAGTTAAGATAGCAATAGCACTTAGATATATATACCGCTTCACAGTGCTTTACAACCCTAAGTGATTTACAGAGTCAGCATACTGCTCCCAACAATCTGGGTCCTCATTTTACCGACCTCAGAAGGATGGAAGGCTGAGTCAACTTTCAGCCTGATGAGATTCAAACTGCCAAATTGCAGGCAACCGGCAGGTAGCAGAAGTAGCCTGCAGTACTGCATTGCTGGGCTTGTCGGCTGGAAAGCCAACAGCCCAGGTTTGAAACCTGAGCACTATGCAATGGGTGAGTTCCTGTCCTCACCACAGCTCCTGCCAACCTAAAAGTTAGAAAGCATGCGTGGGCACGTGCGCACAAACACACACACAAACGCACACGCACACACTGGTGGGATTCAGCTGGTTCATACTAGTTCAGTCGAGCCGGTAGCTAATTTGGGGGGCAGTTTGTCAAACTGGCTGAACCACCTAGCCCCTCGCCCCTCCCCTCCCAGGCACTCCTTGTCTGGCCTCCTGGATGCTCACTTGGCCTGAGAAGATAAGACCAATGCTGGGGGAGGGAGACCCCCTTGGGGGAGGACACAGTGAGGCCTGGCTGTCTTTCAGGTCTGACTCTTGGCTTCTGTGGGACCTCCAGGCGGGAAGCCCAAGAGAAAGCACCTAGTCTGAGCACACAGCCCTGGCGGCAGTGCTCGTGACAGGTGGGTGGGCAAATGTCCCGTGCTGCATGTGCCCACCTCGCCGCAGAGCAGTGGCTTCCACCCCAGCATAGCACTCTTTTCTGAGGACTGCCAGCCCACCTGCCAGCTGGCTGGCCAAGAAATGGTGCCCCACCATTACGGGCTGGATGTGGGACCCAAGGTGGAGGGGAGGGCGAATGGGTGGCAGTCACTAAGAGGCCTCGCAGAAGCCAAGCATGCCATGTCTGAAAGGTGAGTGAGCCTCACCATGTTTCTTCCCCCCCCCCCCCCAGGTCGCCCTTCGCCTGAGTGCAGTGGGCCCAGAGCGGATCTCCCTCACCCGCCGTAAGCCTTACCTTTATGGGCAGCTGCAGTGAGCAGAGTGGTATGAGCCCCGTGGGTTGCAAGGTAAGGCCAATGGCAGGGGAGGGAGATCCGTTCCAGGCCCACCGTGCTTGGCCAAAGGGCTGCCTTGGGGGGGGGGGGACACGGCAAGTCTTGCTTGCCTTTCGAGCCTAGCTAAAAGGGCAATCATTTTGGGATTAAATTCCAAATGAAATTGGGTCTTCAGGGTAAGGAGACATGAAGTACTTTCAACTGCAAGTTTCTAAAAATCTATTAAAATGAATGTCTAGATGCAACTCTTTGACTCATTAGTCCAGAGTGAGCAAAAGAGATAGGGTCCCAATGAAGGTCTTAGCATATTTAGCTCAGGAATAAGAGAGTTGAAAGAGACTTTGGAGATCTTCTAGTCCAACCTCCTGCTCAGGCAGGAAAACTGAGGGTGCCAAAATCGGAGTAGGGTCTGGAAAAGGTGTCGGAATAACAGAATAATATTTAGAAGGGACCTTGGGAGGGGGACCCCATAGCATTTCAGAGAAATGGCTGTCCAGTCTTTTCTTAAACACCTCCAGTGATCGAACACCCAGAACTTCTGGAGACAAGCAGTTCCACTGGTTAATTGTTTTCACTGTCAGAAAGTTTCTCCTTAGTTTTAGATTGCTTCTTTTTGTTCAGTTTACATCTGTTGCTTCTTGTTTTGCCTTCTGCTGCTTTGGAAAATACATTGCCAACTTCCCCCTTTTGTTTTGTGACCTGCCTAACACACTCTTGGGCAAATCATGTGAGCCATTTCCTTGTTTCAGTGATCCATGAAAATGCATCTATAGTATGTAGATACAGATAATAAAGTCAAAAAAGGTGAACATTTTTACAGAACCTATAGGTATGTTTTTTATAAAGATTTTTTTTATTTTTGAATAAACACAAACACACAAAACACACAAAAAAACCCCACAAAACCATCTTCCATTACAAATTGTAGAAAGTGTGTTGATTGGTTACAAAAACTTCCGTGCATCCCTTCCACAGTCATCACCTACAATTCATATCAAATCATATATTTTAAATCAAGTATATTTATATATATATTACTATCATCATAACTCAACTTTCATTTGACTATAATTGTTTTTACGTCCTTTTATATAAAATATTCCAGATTTAAAGCAAAACCACATAATGGCATTCCATTAGCTCTTCCCAATATCATCCAGTAACATTACATCTTTATAACATGTTCTATATAAAAATTGGTTATATTTAATAACAGAGTTTCTAAACCTTTCCAGTAATAGTGCCGTCTTATGTCTCTTGCCATTTGTGGCATTAGTATTCTGGTTATTTCTTAGTAAGTTTTCTATGGACTTTTCTTCACAACTTATTGGTTATTGCATATCTTGTATAAGCTCAAAATCCTCCATCTGCTTCTTCAATCAGCTTATCTTTGGTTATCATTAGTGCTTCTGACAAAATTTCTCTCCTTAGTTCCATCAATTCTTCTCTCTTTTCTTCTATACTTTGAGATCTGGGGTAGAGCTCCAGTCCATCTATCTCCCCTTTCCATATTCCACTCTTTCCATTTCCAACCATGCTCAGTTCACTGTCAGTATCAACAATTTTCTTATTTCTTTGTATATTTTTTCCTTCAGTTTTTAGAACTCTGACCTCCACTTTCTTCATTTGATGAACATCCTAAATTTTTCCATCAAATTTTACTGTTCTAGGGTCTATGTTCTCCAATCTCTTCTCAATTTTCTCTGTTACTTCTAATAATTTTGGAATTTGAAACATAATCTTTTGCAATGTTAAGGTTTCTTTTTCATATTGCGCCATTCTTCCAACTTGTAAACACTGCCACTGCATTCAAAACTTTTTATTAAGTTTAAAGCAAGTTCATTTATAATCTTTCAAGACAAGGCTTTGTTTTCACTCCACTCCAGCTGCCAATGAAGCTCACGAAAAGCACCTGTATAAACAACCCATGCTCTTCTCACTATTACTCTCTGTGAAATGCAAAATCAAATGATGAGAGAGAAAAAAAAACAATATTTCCACGCCTCCAGCCTCCAAGTGGCAGTGTTACTTCCTTTCCCTCTGTTATTATAGTCCTCTTTGTATTCCTTTTATATCTTCTTTATATTCCAGGCTTAAAGAAAACAAAATTCTTAAATGGAGCAAAAAAATAAACAAACCATCCAATCCAGCATTATAAAAATATGGAAAAAGATTTTAATCCATAGGTATAAAAAAGTAGTAGAAAAAAAACCTAATCCGTTCAATTTAAAGAATAGGAAACATTTGCAAAAGTTCCATCCATAAAAGAAAATTAAGAAAAAAAGGATAACACACTGTCTAATGTAGTTTAATTTTGCTGCTTGTTCTCTTCTGTTTTCAATTTTTTTTTTGGGGGGGGGGTTGTCTCTTTTATAAGATTTCCTCACCAGATGCACACACTTTCTCTTTCCATTTTCCTTCCATTCCGGAGCTGTCCCAACTTCAGCAGCTTCAATGGCTATGCTTCTGTCTCCAGCAAAAAGGTCAATCAGGATCTTTGGATCAATCAGGGACTTTGCGGTGTCCCTGAGATCAGCAGGACCTACTCTTCCCTGTCACCGTCTCTTCGGGACAGTTTAGGTCCAAAAGGACCGTCCAGTGGCAAAAGTATCGACTGCGATCTTGGAGTTCCAAGTTCTCACGTCGTGTTGTTGTGACGTCAGCTCCTCCTCCTCAAACTTGGTCATGAAGTAGAGTTGTGGCTTGTAATCATTGCATTTTTCTATATAACATAGATAGGGCTGCCTATACACTCTGCTTACTTCCCCTATTATTAGGTGGAAAAATAAATGCATGAAAATTTGCTTTCAACATGGGAGAAATGTTATGTTCCCACTTTTGTATCACATACAAGGGTATATCCCTGCATTCTACTTTAACAAACATATTAGAAATACGGATTAGTAGAGGGGATAATAGGATCCATGCTTGAGATTGTGTATGAATTCATACTCTGGACATTGATATAGCAGCCATTATACAAAGGTTGCCATTAACTAGGTTTCAATTTTAAACTCAATTTGGTTACCATAGTTTACTTCAGAATTGATCTACATAATTATGGGTTTTTTAACTAGTTCAGGAGGGAATTCATTAATCAGAGGCCATGATAAACACAGTTCAGACAAGTCATCACCATGGCCAAAACACTGATATCTGAAAAGTATTTCTTTAGCCAGCTTTGCTTCCAGCCAGTTTACACGTAAGAATTTAGCAGCTTAAAGCTGCAAGATGTAAAAGCTCTAAGGTTCAGGTTTAGCACTATAACTTGCTAATCATTCAGTTGGAGCATTTAAGTTAATTTGACAATAGACAAACTGCCATTTTGTTATATTCCTAAACCCCTCAACAACTTGTGATATTTATTAGACTGGTTGGTAGACACACTGTGTACCAGTGGTAGGATATTTAATTGAAAATTAGTTCAAAGAGAAGTTCTGACCATCCATATGCCAGAGAAAACTCTCAGAACTGGCATGCTCTCCGATGGAGCTTCTAGACAGTGAAATAGAATTTCTACAGATTATAGTTACATCACCTTTCCACTTTCCAGTTCTACTCTATTCCATTATCAAATAGTCTAGTGAGCCTTCTCCCCCCCCACACACACACAAGGGGCGGGGTAAGTATCCTGAAGCTGATTTGGAAGTATATTTTGGACTTTTGTCTTGATGAGACAACCAGTCTCTTTTTAATTATAAGACTATGCTTGTAGGTCATGTTCCCTTGAATGTTGAAAAAAGCAGTATAAATTCAATAAACAAACTTCAGATTGTCCAGGTTAAATGCTAATCAATTCTCAGCATAGTTAGCATAGATGATTGTGAAGAATGGCAAGAACTACAGTCCAACATTTGGGGAGCCTTGCATGCCCACCTCTGAGATCAAGTTTGAAGCATTAGTATTAGATTACAATACCCAAAAACATGTGAAATAAGGACTTTTTTTTAAATAACAGAATGTAATATACTAAGTGTGCGTCTTTGCAATAATATTAATATTATACATTTATAGTAATGTTACCACCCATTGGTAACATTAATATAAATCCACTACAACCTATTATACAATGGGCAGTTTTTGAAAAAACATTAATAAACATATAGCAATTAAATAACTGGCCCTAATTAGTTGCTTGAAATTTTATCTTCTTAAATGCAATTCTATTAGTTTTGAAAATGACTAGGCAAAAGTTATAATGATAGCTTTAAGTCGTACATGACTTGGTGCCTAGATATATTAAGGACTGCATAATATTAGAATTACTCAATCATTAAATTACAAAGATAAGAGCAATTAAGTAAAGTATCTTTACTGAGATGTACTTTGCCAATAGAACTCTCCTCCAAAATTTGATGAACTTGGTGCCACGCTAAAAATTTCATTACTTTTCTTTGCTCTTGCTGCGGCAGCTATTATATTTTTCTTTTTACCATTTCTACAACCTCAGACATTTACACTTTACTGATTTTTTTAAAATGTTGCCAGTATTGTTTGAAGAGTTTTTCCTCAAGCCTCTATGTAAATGTTTAATTATAACATTAGTAGGATATATATTGCTAAATATGATTTAATGGTGGTGTCACTACATTCCTAATTACACTTAAGTGCAGTAGAGAGCAATGCTAATCTAATTCCAATCACATGGTCAGTTACTTACATGCATTTAGGTTTCACCAATTTTAAAGGCTTAGCCATGCAAAAGAGGACTCCAGTTTAAAAGTTTTAACATTATAAACGTTATCTGTTGATAAATATGCACATGAATATATATTTATAGAGGGAAACAGGATCAATCCTACAGTCAGAATTATAATGCCTAGCAGACAACTTGTCTTTGGAGGCCTGGTTCCTACTTTTCTACTTCCAAATAGCACATGGAGAATATAATTTCATAAGACAATGGTTTTATAGATGTATAATTATTAATAATATGCAAGATGTTATGAACGTGAGCCATGTCACATTTAAAACCTTTCTTTAAAAAAAACACTCTTTCAAAACAACTAAGGATGTTTATTTGGATTGTGAAACAATTTAAAATGAGGTGGTTTGAATTTGAAACATTTTGCATTCCATTAGCCTTTCCCTTCTTGACATTTTTCCTGCTAGGTAAGAATTCAAAATATCAGTTTATGAAAAACATAGTTCTAGTGTACAATTTTGTCCCTATTGTTACTTGCATTCAATGGTCATTCAACACTCACTGATTTTAATGGGGGGTTGTGGTGGTGGAATAAAACCAGATTGGATAAAGCACATGAAGAGCTGATGCATATATTTTGAAATGCATATATTAGCATTTAAATATTTTATTTTGATGAGGATATTCTTTCTCCCCATTCCATGGAATAGATTGGAATACTGAGCAAATAATAAACATTAACATTCTAGTACTTACCCATTGGCCAATTGTCATATACATGTTTTGCAATGTCCGCTGCCGAATCATTTGGTGAGAACAAGAACTCTTTCGTTTTTCCACTTACCAAAATGAGGCGCAAATTTATCTGTAGGAAAAAAGTAAAAGATCAGGGAGATCTGTTCTAAATTATAGAAGTAATTTTTTGCTACAAGTGTCTAAAGCATTCACAGAAGAGGAACATGTACTATGTTCAGAAAAAAAAGAAAAAATTGCCTTGTGTTTTATGATAATGTAACAGGATTGCAGCTACTACATAAAAAGTGATATCCCTAATTTTTTTCTTTTTCTTCAGTTTCTGATACTAACATGCAATAATATATTTACATATTGGCTAAAAGAAAGACAATTCTAACAAAAACTATCTGGATGATTAGAAAGTATTAACTATTTTTAGAAAACAAGTCAGAAGAACTGTAACAATAGTCTAAAATACTGAGACTTATTGATTTTAGGACACAGAAAGATAACATCAAAAAATCAAATATAATTTTGTAGAACAGAAAACCCATTATATTACATTAGATTACTCATTAACACCAATTATATTTAAACATTTTGGTTTAAATGACTAGTTATTTAACATATCAAATGCACCCTTTATGTTCAAATACAAATATCAAATTGATTGAATTGATGTTTATAGGCAAAGAAAATCCAATTTTATCCCATGGTTAGTCATGTAGAAAATGATACATATGAAAGGACTGCTGGCATGAGGTTATAGCTCCCATTTGGTCAGTGTGTTGACCAACACATCATGATCTTAATTAGCACAGTTTAAATCAAAAATGGAAAAGAAAAACTTGAAGTAAGACTACAAAGAAATGTGGAAACTAAAATGTGGGTGAAAAATAATGAAACCACTCAATATGGTCTGAGCACCACCCAGAAATATGAGGGGGGGGATGAAAATTGGGTCATAAAATGCATGCCTTTTGTCTTTATTCTAATAGTTGAAGTAGAAGAAATAAATAAAATGAGGCCAAATATGATTTAATAGCAGAAATGTGGTGACAGTTATAACAACATAGTAATTAAAGAATGCATTTGTTCAAAAGAAACAAAAACAAAAGAAAGGGAAAAGTTATACTTAGGGTTAAAAATATCCATTCATGCTCAGAAATCCAAATGAATAAATCTGACAACACTGTACAGAGCATTCAGATTAAAACAAGAGGAAGAGGAAGAAGAAGTTCAATATTGTTGTTGATGTCTACTATTATTTGCATAACCAAGTAGAGGAAGTGGATGAGTCCTCCAAAAAGCAAATTGCACTTCTTTCAAAGATGCATGAAGTTGCAGTGATGGAAAACTTTAATTACCCTGACATCTAGTGGAGAACAACCACTGTGAAGCATAGCCTTTCCAGGAAATTCCAGACTTATCTTGCTGACAGTATTCTCCTTCATAGGCACCAGACAATCAGTTATTTTATGCTTGACTTAATACTAATCAATAAAGAACACTTAGTTGAGGAAGCAGGAGGAACAATAGGGCAACTCTGTAATGATGGAGTTCTTGATATAAAGGTAAACTAAAACTGAGGACAATAATTTTATATTTTAGATTTTAATAAGCTCAGAGCTATGCTAAGTAAGTCCCATGACAGAGGGGGAAAACTTATGGGAAAATGAGTTGAAGATGATCTCAAAATGAACTATCAAAGACTTCAAAAGTTTCAGTAAGGAGAGGGGGGAAAAAAGAAAGACGGCAGAAGTGGCTAATACTTCTACCAAAATCTTAGGGAGAATCTGAAAACAAAAAATATGCAGGGCCAGGTCATAAAAAAAGTACAGACAGGTAGTTTACAAATGTGGAGGTAATATTAGGAAAGCAAAATCTCAAAATGTGCTGAGGTTAGTGAAGAATCTTAAGAATAAAATCACCTTTAAGATTCAAAATAAAAGGAAAAGAAGTAAGATAGTTTTGATAATAGAACATTGAGAAAGCCCCATTAAACTATGCCTCCCCAGAGAAACAATTCCTCTGGAATTCAGAGCACCCACACTTCTTTCTTATGGGCAGAGCAGAATAACTAGTTTCTCACTGAAACACAGTGGAAGTAAAAGGCAAGCCAAAACAAAAGGAGCCTTCCTAGAAGTAACCTTGAGGGGAATAAAATAGGATATGGAAGGAATTCTTCTCACCAAAAGTAATAGGAAGAGCAATAATACTATTGCCCACAAACGTGTTCAAAAGACGTTTGTCCTTAATTGTAAAATATATTAATGTCTTTGATGGCATTAACAAATAGAATGATAGAACATAATACCGTATATACTCGAGTATAAGCCGACCCGAATATAAGCCGAGGCACCTAATTTTACCCCAAAAAGCTGGAAAAGTTATTGACTCGAGTATAAGCCTAGGGTGGGAAATGCAGCAGCTACCGGTAAATTTCAAAAATAAAAATAGATACCAATAATGTTTTTGAATAAATAAATATTATTTATTTATAAATAAATAACTAGCTCTGTAAGTGGAAAAGAGGGTCAATAAAAACAATATGGTATCAACAATAACTTTAAATGTACAAAAACCTTAGCTCATTCAGCAACCAAGCTAAAACATAAGAGTTAAAATCCTTCAAAACTGGATTCCTCCTCATCATCTGTATGTCCAAACAGAGCTTCAGCATTAGCTAGTGTGAGGTTATCAGCATAGACATTGTCATCATCACTGAGTTCGCAGTCATCACCATCAGAGCTGTCGTTCTCATACAAAGCGCTGTCTTCACTGCCATCCATAGCATTACTAATGCCACATTTCTTGAAGGCGTGTCGCACCATGTCCTCCGGAATCTCTTCCCATGCATCACGAACCCACTTTGCTATCAATTCTATGTCGGGCTTCATCAGATTTCCACCTTTTGTCAGTCGGGCTTGACCAGATGACATCCATTCATGCCACATCTTTCTCACACGGTCTTTAAAAGGTTTATTTAAACACACATCTAGCGGTTGCAATACAGATGTAAGCCCACCTGGAATAACGGCCAAAGTAACTTGAGAAGATTTTGCCATTTTTTTTATGTCATCAGATGTGTGGGCTCTGAACATATCCCAAACTAGCAATGATGGTTTTTTTCTTTAAGGCTGCTCCTGGTCGTTCTTTCCAAATTTCTTCCAGCCATTTTTTTGTTCCGTCTTCATCCATCCAGCCTTTAATATGTGCGCGCACTGTAATTTGTGGTGGGAATTTGACCTTTTTAGGCAAGGTCTTTCTTTTAAAAATAATGACAGGCCGCAGCTTAGTTCCATTAGCCAAACATGACAGAACAACTGTGAAATGTTTTTTTTCATTTCCTGTGGTTCTGAGAAAAATAGTTTTGTCTCCCAAACTTGCCACAGTTCTGTTGCTTGGAAGATCAAAGGTCATAGGTGTTTCATCCATATTTCCAATATCTCCCAGGTCATAGTTATGGATCCTTCTTTGTTTTATGATGAATGAATGGAATGACATCACTTTTTCATCAAGGTCTTTTGGCAACTTCTGTGAAATCTTTGTTCTTTGCCGCAAACATAGGGAAAACCTATTCATGAAGCGGGTACACCATCCTGCTGACGCAACAAATTTTTCAATGCCTGGTGCTTTAAATTTGTCATCTTGTGCCATTTGAAGGGCACGTAAGCGAATTCCCATGCGTGTTACACAGTAACCATTTTGACGACACTCCATAACCCATTCATACAATTCAGTCTCTAGAGCCCCATATGAAGTTGTTAAACCACGTTGAGCTTTTTTTGACTTTGGAATCTTTTCCAAGTCAGCTTTCTTTTTCCGCCATTCCCTCACTTGTTTTTCATCAACACAAAATTCCCTACTTGCAATACTGTTATTGCTTTCTTCTGCTCTTGACACAACCTTAAGTTTGAAACCAGCTTCGAATGACCTGCGTTTTTGTTTTGGTCGAGGATTACCGGTAGAAGTACTGGGATCCATTTCTAACAGGATAAAAAAAAAAAAAAAGACTTGTTCGGGTACCGTATCTTTTGAGGCCTAATGCAGGCTGATATTATAGAAAGTGATGACATGACTGTTTGCATAGAGCAGCCTGATTGGAACCCCCAAGGAATTTGTCTTAGGTGTACATAAATAAAATAAAATAAAATACATTCATCAAGAATCATAAGCTACAACACAGTGATACTCTCTCTCTCTCTCTCTCTCTCTCTCACACACACACACACACACACACACACACACACACACACACACACAAATACACACACACTCCTCCTCTGGATTCAATGGGGTTTAGGAAATCTCCCACCCTCATACACTCCTTCTTTCTTTCTCTCTTCCCTCCTCTGGATTCAATGGGATTTTTAGAAAATCCACACTCCTGTGCACACACTTCTTCTTTCTTTCTTTCTTCCCTCCTCTGGATTCAATGGGGTTTAGGAAATCTCCCACCCTCATACACTCCTTCTTTCTTTCTCTCTTCCCTCCTCTGGATTCAATGGGATTTTTAGAAAATCCACACTCCTGTGCACACACTCCCTCTTTCTTTCTCTCTTCTTTATAGCTAAATTTGATACCATTAAAAATTAAATAGGATTAAAATCTGTGGTTTATAATTTACCAGTTGTGTCCACCCCACTCCTTTCACCAGCGTTAGCCCGCTGCACCAAGGGGGGCACGTAAGAGGAAGGGGAAAATACAAGAGTGCACGCGGCAACCTCGACGTCTAAGTGGGCAAGTTCACAGCATGCGCGCCTGCACGTCTGAGACAGGGCATAAAAAGGGGAAAAAAGGCTGATTGGACCCAGCTCTGTTTGGGGCGCAGGCGTGGCGCGGCAGCAGTTTTTCAGGCTGCTCCCAGATGGGATTGTAAACCCCTTCTACACCCTGGCTCCTCCTCTTCCAGAGTTCAGGCTCTCTTTCTTTCTTTCTTTTTTTCTTTCTTTGAAAGAGAAGCCCAAATTAGCCAAAGGGGGGAAAGCGAGCGAGCAAGGGACCCCAGGAAACTAGACTCGCTTGGCTGGACTACGTACGCTCCTTGGCTTAGTTGCTTTCCACGCGCCTGTTAATATATTCAAGGAAACAAACCGCGGCAGTTTTCCCCAAGGGCAATGCCGAAGAGCAGAGCCCGGAGAAAAACCAAGGAAGTCACGGAGGGCATTTGCCACTTTCTCTAGAAGGTGATACGAGCTTCCCTTTCGAATGGGAAGGGACGGGGGGTTGGCTGGGCTCTTCCCAGCAGGAAAGGGGGTTGTTTGAAACATTGGGACCGGGGGAGGGGTTGGTTTTGTTTTGTTTTGAAAGGAAATCTCAACCTGTTACAATCGTCCTTTCCAAATGAGCCGAGGAGGACAGCGGTGAAAAGTTTTCTCCAACATTTAGGGGAAAGTCGCGAGCAGCATTGCCCTCACAACTGAGGGGAAAAAACCCGCCCTCTTCCCCTTCCAGGTTTTCTTTAAAAGCAGGCAGCGCTCCTTGGCCGCAGGGCTTCACAGGGACCCTTTCCCGCTCCCACTGCTTCGCTCGCTCGCTCGCTCGCTTTCCCCCCTTTGGCTAATACAATCCCCCTCCCTTCCCATCTGGGAGCAGCCTGAAAAAACTGCTGGCAGGTATGCGGTTCCTAGGTCAGCGGCCCCAAGGAAAGGAGAGGCTGAGCCACGGGAACGAAAAGAAAAAGGGAGGGGGGAAAAACCCGCCCTCTTCCCCTTCCAGGTTTTCTTTAAAAGCAGGCAGCGCTCCTTGGCCGCAGGGCTTCACAGGGACCCTTTCCCCCTCCCACTGCTTCGCTCGCTCGCTCGCTCGCTTTCCCCCCTTTGGCTAATACAATCCCCCTCCCTTCCCATCTGGGAGCAGCCTGAAAAAACTGCTGGCAGGTATGCGGTTCCTAGGTCAGCGGCGCGTGGGATCAAACTAGGAAGAAACTGGAGGTGGGGGGGAGCAGTTTGAGAGACTATGGAGAATATGGACTTCAGAGGCGGACCAGAAAGAGGTCCCGACAAAGATCCGAGGCTGAATTCGGCAGTGTTTATGGATCAGGGTCAGCCCCACCAGCTGGCGACAGGAGAGCAGAGAGGAGCGGACGGAGCAGAAGCAGCCCCAGGGCTCCGCTGCCGCTCCCCGCATTTTCTGGACAGGGATCCCTTGGAGAGGGGATTCCTTCCTGCGAGACCCCGTCCACAAAATGCAGGGAGCGGCAGCGGAGCCCCGGGGCTGCTTCTGCTGCGTCCGCTGGACTGTGGGGCTTGGAAGGGGGCGGGAAGAGCGGCGGGGTGGCGGTGGCCGGCGGTGGCAGGCTGGTTCGCCTCCTCCTCCTCCAACAGGCAACAGCACTGCCGGATCCAGTTGTAGACTCGAGTATAAGCCGAGGCGGCTTTTTTCAGCCCAAAAAGTGGGCTGAAAAACTCGGCTTATACTCGAGTATATACGGTAATAATAATAATAATAATAATAATAATCATCATCATCATCATCATCATCATCATCATCATCGCACAGACTGATTATAAATTGCGGCACAATTCAGTAGCACAAATGATCCATTATCTAGATTATCTAGATAATGGGATTATCTAGATCCCTTTCAGTCTGGTTTCAGGCCTGGTTTCTGCACCGAAACCGCTTTGGTCGCGCTGACTGATGATCTCCGGCGAGCCAGGGATAGAGGACATTCTTCTATCCTGGTGCTCCTTGACCTCTCAGCGGCCTTCGATACCATCGATCATGGTATCCTTCTGCGGCGGCTGGAAGAGGTGGGAGGCACCGTTTTACGGTGGTTCTCCTCTTACCTCTCTGGCAAGTCACAGTCGGTGTTGGTCGGAGGACAGAGGTCGACCCCTAGGCCCCTTAAATATGGGGTGCCGCAGGGCTCGGTCCTGTCCCCCCTCCTATTTAATATCTACATGAAGCCGCTGGGTGAGATCATTCGCCGGCACGGGATTAAATACCATCAGTACGCGGATGATACCCAGCTGTATCTGTCCGCCCCGTGCCAATTCAGTGAAACGGTGGAAGTGATGTGCCAGTGCCTGGAAGCTGTCAGGGTCTGGATGGGAATGAACATGCTTGCACTCAACCCTGACAAGACCGAGTGGCTATGGATGTTGTCCCCAAAGAAAGTCCAGATATTCCATCTTTAAACCTGGGGGGTGAAATCTTACACCCCTCAGAGAGGGCCCACAACTTGGGTGTTCTCCTGGATCCGCAGCTGACACTAGAACACCATTTGTCGGCTGTGACCAGGGGAGCTTTTGCCCAGGTTTGCCTGGTGCACCAGTTGCGGCCCTACCTGGACTGGGAGGCACTCCAAATGGTCACTCATGCCCTCGTCACCTCAAGACTTGACTACTGTAACGCGCTATACATGGGGCTGCCCCTGAAAAGTGTTCGGAGACTACAAATGGTCCAGAATGCAGCCACGTGAGCGATATTGGGTGTACCTAGATACACCCATGTGACACCTATTCTCCGTGAGCTGCACTGGCTCCCTATTGGTCTCCGAACGCGCTTCAAGGTGCTGGTTATCACCTTTAAAGCTCTACATGGCCTAGGACCTGGATATCTCCGTGACCGCTTCCTGCCACATACCTCCCAGCGTCCGATAAGATCTCACAGGATAGGCCTTCTCCGGGTGCCATCGACTACACAATGTTGACTGGCGGCTCCTCGGGGGAGAGCCTTCTCTGTCGCTGCCCCAGCCCTATGGAACGATCTACCCCCTGAGATCCGGACCCTCCCCACTCTCTCGGCCTTCTGAAAGTCAACTAAGACCTGGCTGTTCCAGCAGGCCTGGGGCTGCTGATTCTTGATTGAGTTCCAGCCCCACTAAGAATTGAGTGCATGTTGTGTTCTTTTAACTTGCTTTGTCTTTGTATTTTAAATTTTTTAATATTTTTAAATTGTTTTTATGTAAGCCATCCAGAGTCCTTCAGGATTGGGCAGCATACAAATTCATTAAATCTTAAATCTTAATCCATTGCAATTTGTGCAAAAATTATAATATTAAAACAGCAACAAACTGGTGGGAACATCAGCCTGAAAAAGTCACGGAAATCAGATGGGCAAGATCTAGTGGGATTTCCGTATACAAACGGAAAAAAACCTGCCGCATAATACACCAGACATCACACTGGTTGAGAAAAATAAGGTCACAATCATAGACATTGCAATACCAGGTGATAGCAGGGTCGCCGAGAAGGAACATGAAAAAATCGCAAAATACCAGGACTTAAAAATTGAAATTCAACGACCATGGCACAAACCAGCAGTGGTAATTCCAGTGGTAATTGGCACACTGGGTGCTATTCGAAAAGCACTGGAATTACATTTAAAACAGTTAAAATTGACAAAATCACCATCAGTGAAATGCAAAAAGCCGCACTGCTTGGATCTGCACGCATATTACAAAAATACGTTACGACGTCCTAGGCCCCTGGGTGGGGCCCGACTAGTAACCAATGCCAAATCCGGTGAAACAACTGGCCGCTGTGATACAATTCTATAACAATAATAATAATAATATAAAACTTTAATAAAATCTATAAACAGTTGGCATTGTAGGCAAAGGGTTGGGGGAAAAAAAAAATCAGACATTTTTTGATATAACTAAAGAGTTGACATAGTTTTTTGTTAATCAATTTAACAGCCATAAAAAAGAACAAATGAAAAAATACTTCATTTGTAAATGCAGGCAAGTTGAGGTGAATAAAAATGATATTTTAAATCACTTGGTTCCAGGACATATGATCTGGTCTTGTTAACTACAACTATTTCCTCTAAGATCCTGAGCAAGGATCTTCCATCAACCTGTTACTTAGTCCTGAAGGCATTGAGGATTAAAACTAAAGCTGTAAATGTTTAGCTAACATATTTACAGACTTTTCTATCCAAATTATTCAGTGACTTCCTTGTCTTTATAGTTAAATGGCATTTCAGAAGTTTTGTCTAAGAGGAAAACTTAAAGTCATGGGTCGGTTGCTACCAGTTTTACTACTGGTTCACAACCCCTGCGCGCGCCAGATACGTGCTGTTCAGTGTAGATTGTTCTCTGCGCATGCGCAGAACAATTTATATTGAATTGCGCACGTGGGGGGCAGGGCAGCAGCAGCAAGGGAACCAGTTTGGGGGTTAGAGTTTTTGAGACCCAGGCCTGAATTCCACTATTGGTTTGGCAGAACCGGGCACAACCCACCTCTGCTTAAAGGTTATAAATTGTTAGTAGAAGGACAATATATTTGTTTAAATAGATAAACTTGTAAATCTAAAAATGATGAAAGCACCTAATATAATATTCCATGTAATTAGCAATAGCAGTAGACTTATATACCGCTTCATAGGGCTTTCAGCCCTCTCTAAGCGGTTTACAGAGAGTCAGCATATTGCCCCCAACAATCTGGGTCCTCATTTTACCCACCTTGGAAGGATGGAAGGCTGAGTCAACCCTGAGCCAGTGAGATTTGAACCGCTGAACTGCTGATCTAGCAGTAGCCTGCAGTGCTGCATTTAACCACTGCGCCACCTTGGCTCGGAATATCAATAGACTGCAAGCTATATAAAATGGTGCTGAACAGATAAACTAAATAATTCTTCTAGATCATAAGTACAGTATATTCATGGAGGGACAATAAAATTAAGAAAAACATAGAAAAGACATGATCACAGGTTAGGTTTAATGAATTACTGTCTAAATCAAAATCGGCTGGGTCTGCACACCATATTAAACTATATAACATAACTACAATGACAGGGTCAAAAAATGCATTAAACTAAAACCACCAAATATTTTTTCACACACTTCAGTTTTGCCATTTATACCAATTAATGCTTATAATAATTTTTTAAATAATGTAAATTTAAATCAAAAACCATGTAACAGAAAGATCCATTTGGAGTTTTGTGGTTTCATTATCCAGACTTTTACCTTATAACCCTCATTTTGAGGTGACACGAGGCTGGATCCAGGCGGTTGTTACCGCTTCTCTTCGGGAGGGGTACTTTCCCACCGCGCTTAAGACAGCGGTGGTGAGACCCCTCCTGAAGAAGCCGTCTCTGGATCCAGCTATTCTTAATAACTATCGTCCAGTCTCCAACCTTCCCTTTGTAGGGAAGGTTGTTGAGAAGGTGGTGGCTCTCCAGCTTCAGCGTACCTTGGAGGAAGCTAACTATCTTGACCCCTTCCAGTCTGGCTTCAGACCCGGTTACAGCACAGAAACCGCTTTGGTCGCATTGACTGATGATCTCTGGAGAGCTAGGGATGGAGGCCATGCTTCCATCCTAGTTCTCCTGGACCTCTCAGCGGCTTTCGATACCATCGACCATGGTATCCTTCTGCGACGACTGCGGGAGATAGGGGTGGGCGGCACTGTCTTGCAGTGGTTCTCCTCCTATCTCTCGGACAGGTCGCAGTCGGTGTTAGTGGGGGGGCAGAGATCGTCCCTGAGGCCCCTAACCTATGGGGTGCCGCAGGGGTCGGTCCTATCCCCCCTACTATTTAACATTTACATGAAACCGCTGGGCGAGATCATCCGAAGGCACGGGATAAAATATCACCAATATGCGGACGATACACAATTGTATCTGTCCGCCCCGTGCCAACTCAATGAAGCGGTGGACGTGATGAACCGGGGACTGGAAGCCGTTAAAGACTGGATGAGAGCGAACAAGCTGATACTCAACCCAGACAAGACCGAGTGGCTGTTGTGTTTCCCTCCCAAAAATTTGACCACCATACCATCACTCAGGCTGGGGGGACAAAATTTAAACCCCTCAGAAAGGGCCCGCAACTTGGGAGTCCTCCTGGATTCACAGCTAACTTTTGACCACCATCTCTCAGCTGTGACCAGGGGGGCATTTGCCCAGGTTCGCCTGGTGCGCCAGTTGCGGCCCTACCTGAATCGGGAGGCCCTCACAACAGTCACTCGAGCCCTTGTGATCTCTAGGCTGGAATACTGTAATGTGCTCTACATGGGGCTGCCCTTGAAGAGCATCCGAAGACTTCAGCTAGTCCAGAATGCGGCCGCGCGAGTGATCGTGGGCGCACCACGGTTCGCCCACATAACACCGATCCTCCGTGAGCTGCACTGGCTACCTGTTGGTCTCCGGGTGCACTTCAAGGTCCTACTCACCACCTATAAAGCGCTCCATGGTAGTGGATCTGGCTATTTGAGAGACCGCCTTCTGCCAATTACCTCCCTGCGTCCCACCCGATCGCATAGAGTTGGCCTCCTCCGTATTCCATCCGCCAGTCAGTGCCGACTGGCGACTACTCGGAGGAGAGCCTTCTCTGTTGCGGCTCCGACACTATGGAACAATCTCCCCGTGGAGATCCGTACCCTCACCACCGTCCAGGCCTTCCGTACAGCCCTCAAGAACTGGCTAACCCGTCAGGCCTGGGGATAATCTTATTTCGCCCCTCCCGAATGCTGAGTGAATGTCGAGTTTTATTGTCTAATTTACTTTGTGCACATTTCTTTTTTGTATTGTCCTACACTCCCTTTCCTTTTTGATTGTAAGCCGCCCTGAGTCCCCTCAGGGAAAAGGGCGGCCTATAAATAAATTACAAACAAACAAACAAACAAACAATTTTAAATGGCATCTTCCTGCACCTTTCTGGTTTGCTCACTTTATCTATGAAAATAATTTTGAAGAAAGGCCAAATAACTAATCGGGCAGAATACTACAGTAAACAGAAGGTAAGGATTGAAAATTGGGATATAGTAAAGTGCTATGTTTGAATGAGATCAGGTTTAAGTCCCTCTTCATTTACAGAGCTCACTTATTTTGAGCCAGTTACTATATCTCAGCCCAACCAACCAAATGGGACTGTTCTTATGACTATAAAATATGCCATTTTGAAGTGTTCAGAATAAAGAAAAGATACAAATGTATGATATAAATAAAAATGACAGTACCATGTTATGACGTAACACATATTTTAAGTGACATGAGCCTAGATTGCCAACCACAAATAAAAGTGATTGATTGCCACTACTAAAAATGCATTTCCCCCCTCTGTTCAGGAAACCATTCTGGCTGTTTGCTGGTTAAAAATAATTGCATTCCTGTAGTATTTTTACTGACATCACAGATATAATACCCCCCCCCCAACATAAACATAGTAATAGTTTTTGTAAGAAAAGTTGCCAAGAATCATCATAAAGTTAAAAAGATGAAGTTGACCACAACAAAGAAGACATTTCCAGCTCCAGATATAATGTGAAATGTAAACTGTGTTCAAATGCCTGATGTTGAGAAGAAGTGAGAGAAAGATAGAGGCAACCTGCACTCCACATTATAGAAAATGTGCTTTTGCATAGCAGACACATTTCTAATTTTCTTTTGAAAGATTTAGAATGCCAAAAACTCATGAGATATCTGAATCTAAGTAATCTGAATGATACTGGCTATATTCCAAGAAGATATAGCCACAGTATTATACTAAAAAATGCAAACATTTTCATGGTGAAATCAGAATTAGATTTTACTATAGTCAAAATATTAGCTAATTATTTATGTTGTTATGGGAAGCAATCTGAGCAATTCTCAAGCTAGGAGAAAAATGTTCCAGACAGTTGGCTGCATTTTAGGATTAGGGTTTACATCTTATTTATTTAAATTTATAATCCTATATGTACTTTACTGTATTTAATCAATAGTTGTTCTCATGCAAGTATGTAAACTACTAAGGCAGAAACATGACAATTCAATTCAAACTCGAATTGCCAATTCAAAGCCCTAGTTTTTTTAAAAAACCTTCTAATTCTAAAGCATTCTTATCTCTAGTTAAATGTTTAGGTCAGGGGTCTGCAAACTTAAACATTCGAAGAGCCATTTGGACCTTTTTACCACAGAAAACAAAACACTGAGAGCCACAAAACCTAGGTGGGCATGGCCAATTCAATATCACTCCCACCCAGTCACATGACACCCCCCCAACCACGCCTACCCAGATTTTGTGGCTCCCGGTATTTTCTGTGGGAAATAGGTCTCTCTCTCTCCCTCCAATTTGTTTTTCCCACTCTTTTTCTTTCTTTCTTCCTTCCTTTCTCTCCCCTTCTCTCATTTGTTTCCGTCTCTCATTCTCTCCCTCCAGCTCTCTCATTTCTTTCTTTTTCTTCCCTTTCCTCTCTCTCATTTCTCTTTCTCTTCCTCTCGCTTGTTTTTCTTTTAAATCTCCTTCCTTTCTTTCTCCCCCCATTCTTTACCAGTTGTTTCTCTCTTTTTCCTCTCTCTCATTCTCTGCCTCCATCTTTTTCTCATTTCTTTCTCCCCTTTTCTCTCTCATTTCTCTCTCATATATCTCTGACCTTTCCCTCCCTCCCTCCATCTCTTTCTTTTTCTTTCTTTCTTTGTGTCCCCTTCTCTCCCGTTTCCCCTTTCCCTCGCTCTCATTCTCTCCCTCCAGCTCTCTTTTTCTCTCTCCCCTTCTGTCTCTCATTTGTTTCTCTCTTTCCTCTCTCATTCTCTCTCATATATCTCTCTCGCACCCATGGGATACCTTTCTGGGGCGGAATCATGGCGGTGGCGGCAGTGGCAACTCCTCCCCCCACTGCCACTACTGCATGCTCAGGTGTATAGCCAGCCATGCTGCGCAGGAGAGCCAGAGCTCTTCCCTTCCTGCATCCAGCGCTGCTCCTCCCCATTCCCCCCTTTCCTGAGCCAAAACGAAGGTGATCATGGTTGGTGCTGAGCTGCCTATGAGCTGCTTTGGCAGAGAGCAGGTAGAGCAACCAGGTCGGCAGAAAGCCACAGGAGAGAGCTCAAAGAGCCACATGCAGTTCGGGAGCTGTGGATTGCCAACATCCGGTTTAGGTTATAGTTAATTATCTGGATGTTGTTTATTCTTAAACATAAAATGAATTTTCTATTAATCACACAAGCATGTTGTTGTGTATTTGTTTAATTCTAACCAAAGCAAGCAGGAAAAAAAATCTACTTATTCTATACCTAATCTTTAGTTCAGCTATTTAGTAAGATTTCAAAATACAGGGACAGAGTGTCTATGGAGATTCTCAGTCATCCAGATCATGGTTGTCCCAAAGGTCCTTTCTCAAAAGGCAACTGGACTTTCTTTGTGTTTTTTTGAAGTTGTTTCACTTCTCATCCAAGAAGCATCCTCAGTTCTGATTGAATGCTGGGGAATAGAAGGATTTACATTCTTTGCAGTCATCTGGTTGTTAGCACTTTGAAGGTTGGTCAATAGAGCTTTAAGAGTCATTGAGGCCCTTCGGAGTTTTTCTGTGCCCTCAGGATCACCTGAATCAAAGTGCAAATGGGTGTGGAATCTTCTTGAAACTGCTGAAAGGACTGCACTATAAACAGGAGATAGGTGATGTCGTCCCCCCCCCCCCTCACCATCTGTTGAGAGAAGGCTGTTCAGTTTTAACATAGATTTTTTTTACCCCTCTTTCAAACCAGTGATCCTCTCTAGCCTGTTGGGATATCGGAGGCAGGAAACTTTTAACAATCAGTGCTACCATTTCTTTAAAAAGAAAGGATCATACTGTTTCAGGAAGTGAACATCATGTACATGTGGGAGGATGTGATACTTTGAAAAGATGGTTCGTTTTCTCATTTTTAAAATGACTTTTTAAGTAATGGCGCCCTGATGTGGCCCTCAATGAAATTGAGTTTGACACCCCTCCTCCAGAGCAATCCAATAGCAATATCAAGCAATCACACCTATATCCCAAATGGGCACTACTTTGAGAGCAGGACTCCCCAGATATCAGGGATACACACCAGGTTTGGCTCTCAACCATGAGCTGTGCATGGAAGACTTCTTCTAGGCAACTGTCAGCCCTCCCAGGTAAACTACACAGGAAACATGACTAGATGAACTAACTGTATTTATTGTAAATCTTACAAGTCAGAAAGTGCAAATGTGCTACCACCATTGCTAGATCAGTTAGGGCAAATCCTTCCTAAGTTTTTTCTCTGTTAGGTCACTGGGAGCTCCTGCTTCTCTTGCAAATTGCTTGCTAGACATCTCTTTCCCTCATTCCCCAAATTCATCCACACATTCCATTACACCAACAAACAACAAAAACAACAACCAGAAACCAGGTCCATTGAGGCTGGTGATCTAGTACCAGAAAGAGCATCAGGGAACTTGCTGCAAGATACCAAACCCTCTTTCCCCAAAACTGGATTTTTACTGTCATAATCTCTCTCTCTGCTTGTCACCATCAGACTATTTTTTCTTACTAATTATCAGGCCCCTATTAATCTAGTCTTCTCCACTCTTTAAAGACCCACACTTAGGTATTGCTTGAATTCACATGAAGATGTATGTACACAATGCAAGGCATTGGTGAGTAGCATTTGTAACAAGCAGTAATGTTAATAAAATTTTATTTACTTTCAAATATTGTTATTACAAAAAATAGAATCTGAGTGAAAATACTGTTTGTCTCATTACTGTGCAAGTCTGAAGGAGCTGGTTCTACTTTAGGAGAAATAGTAGCTCAGACATGAATGAAACAAAAAACAAAGAAGTTCTTTTCACAATAGTTTTGTAAACATCAAACATGCATATGTTTAAGATAAAAGACAGAGCTGCCCAATTCCTTGGAACAATACTGTAATAATGGTTTTTGACACAGCTTTTTCATAGTTGTGCATAAAACACTGTAACCTTCTTGCCTTCCATGCATGATTCATTAAGTACTGCATCACAAAAACCAACACTTTTAAACATAGTTAATTGACTGGGCCAATCGATCACTGTTTTACAACAAACATGCAGAGTTGTTTTATTGCTAATTAGTAAATATCGAATCTTTAAATGAACACAATATAATTTAGTCAGGTAGTTACAAGGCCAATAATGTCATTCAGGAACCTTAATACTGGGCCTCCATATTGAGACTGAGTGTTCCATCTTCTACACCAAACTGATCTTTCTCAAACAGAATAGGGAGTATTTGGAACCAATCATTATAAAGCAGTTACTGAACAAGCACTTCTGGACAGAAAAAATAAAATTAATCCTTGAGGCATGCTAATTTTGAAATTAGCATTTAAAGATAAGTATATAACTGAGCAAAGCCAACTAAACTGCAATAATAAACATGTATTAAGAATGCAATTACACCTTATAAAGCATAAATCTAAGAACAGAGGAATGCAGTTGTTATGATAGAACTGCAAGCACTGCTAAAGTTATTTTCTCTAAAATGCTATCTGAAACTACTATCCAAAAATAAAAAAGAGGAAACTTAACAATTTTTTTCTAAGAAAAATCAACACATTTTACTCCATGGAATTAGTTACTAATGTCCCCTTATGGAAGAGGGAGAAAGAACTAAGTGTTATCAGTGAAGCATTAAATCAAAATATTGGCAAGGATACTTAGCTGAAGTCCGAGGGGGTGTGATGGCTCAATGGCTAAAATGCTGAGTTTGTCAGCTAGAGAGCTGACAGCCTGGGTTTGAGACCTGAGCTCCTTGCAATGGGGTGAGCTCTCGTTACTTGCCCCAGAGTTCCTATTCACCGAGCAGTTCTAAAGCATGCAAGTAGATTAATAGGTACCACTTCAGTGGGAAGCTAAGAGTGTTGTATACACTTTTGGCGTGTAGCCATGCTGGCCACATGGCCATGGAAATTGTCTTCAAATAACACTGGGTCCCTCAGCCAAGGAACAGAGATGAGCACTGTGCCCTAGGGTCGGGAAAAACTGATAGGGAAACGTTTACCTTTACTTAGCTTGGTCATTCACAAACCCAATCAAACCCAATTGCTTGACATTCTAGCTGCATCCAAAATATGTAGATTGAAGATCAGAATTTTGGCAAAACTGAATACCAAGCTATTTTATTTTGGAAATATTGATACATGATTCCTCAAACCTTACCTTACTGGTAATACTTCATGCCATCATCAGTCTCCTCTCTTTACACAAAAACTCTCATTTTTTCTTCTCCTCATGGGAATCAATCTCTGCACCAGGATTTCCAAACTGTGAAGTGTCCCTACTTTGGGGAGGTGCAGAGCCCAGGGAATGTGCATAGAACCTTTTAGTTGCACTTTATAATAAATTCATCTTTCCCAAAGTTTCAGTGTATTGTTTTCATTGTTCATTTGTGTTCAATTTTGTGTTTGGATTTTTAAGGGAGATATGCACATTAAGATTATACTAAAGGAAGGTAATGGCAAAAGCTTTCAAATCCCTGCTCTATTCCATGCCCAGAGCTTCATCTGTCCTTATTAAGATGTTCAGATTTCTTCTGCTCTTCTTTGGTGGAGAAGTGAGCAGAAAGAATGACTTTAAATTAAATCCATAATTCAAATTTCAAACTTTAAGATAAAATGTTTCTGGTAATATTAGGAACAATTAATTTTTTTTGTAAGTTGCATAGTGTCATTTTGATTGTATTGGATTATAAGAAATGAGAAACCATCTTTTTATAACTGCCTTTATACAATAAATTGTAAACATACAATGCGTACATTATTTTTCAAATGTAAAATTGATCACAGATATGTTGTATTTACAAATTTATACTGCTCTTCATAAAAAACCAGCAACTATCTGAAATGCATAACACTAACCCAATATAAAAATTAGTTTCCCTTAATTATATAAACTATTTTACAATACAGAATTGTTTCCAAAATTGCTCATTATATATTAAAGTTGAAAGAATGTTTTTAAAAGAGTAATCATAAAATCAATAATTTTATAATTAATAATAAATTATCAAATAATTGTTTTAATAAACATTATATTCATTTTATTTTTAGAGTAAGATAATCTTATGCTTCTGAAATTATTCTGTTCTGGCCTTAAAAACAATATCCACAGGGTTGTCAGCAAACCTCAATTTAAAATGAATTACAGCTTTTTAAAAAGTTCAGAGTAAGTTCATAGTTCAGTGATAGAGCTCAAGTTCTATATTCAACATCCATTATTGCAATTAAGGAATTTTAATTATTATAGCCTGGAAATACTTCCGTTTGGAATCTTAAGGATTAATGCTAGAGTAGAAAACATTCAGGAACCGATTTAGTATTTCATTTGGATAAATTAACTTTATTAGAGTACCAGTAAAAATTTTACACTGTGGGTTAAGATTTCCCACAAAATTGCAATTCAGAGGGAATTATAAATTGTCATTAAACATTATCAAATTTCTGAAGAGTACTATCAAAACTCACTCGATCCTTTCCTGGATAAGCTCACAGCAAAGCTTGAGAAGCAAGTGGTTTATTTACTTCTTGCTGAGCCCTAATCCCCTCTGAAAGAATTACTTTTCTTCAGGGTAGATTATTCCAAGTTCATATATCATTTTCAGGGTCAAAGTTCTCAAAGTTCAGCATTCCTAGAGTATTTCTAGGCTAGGTGGGTAACATATAATTTAAATAAATAAATTCTTATATTGAATAGCATTATTAAATACATATAGGAAAACTGTGGAACTGTTTTCTTTGAAATATGTATTAGGCAAGAACAGAGAATGAGGTGGCTGGATGGAGTTACCGAAGCAGTAGGCATGAGCATAAATGGACTTCAGAGGATGGTAGAGGCTAGGAAGGCCTGGAGGAACATTGTCATGGGGTCACGAATGGGTCAGACACGACTTCGCAACTAGCAAATGTTTTTCAGAATGAAGGTCATTTTCTTTATGTTGTATAATAGGAGCCTTACTCCAAAAATTAATTGGGATTGGAATAAAGAAATAGGGAGGGCAAGAGCTTAATATGATTATTCCTAATGCATTTCTCCTTCTAAATACAACTCAGTGGCCATTTTGGAAGTTCTGTTGGTATCAGAACCAAGGCTTTCTGGGGATAGATACAGCCTTTATGATCTATGCATAGTTTTTCCAATTGGACACATTACCAGGATGATTAATTCAGAATAAACATATTATTCACTCTAATCCTATGTAAAATAACGTAAGTATTTGGGGACATAATTTCAACAGCTGAGGAATTGAACATAGTGCACATATTCTCATTACCCTTGCATCAAAATATGTTGAAATGAAAACAGTCACTATCATATGAATTTAATATTCTGGGTATAAGAAGTAAAACCCAATGCAATGCTACATAAGTGCATAAATAGCAAGACGGTATATAACAAATCAGTAGTCATTATCTTAACAAATTTAACTACATGCTCTATCATTTACACTAAAAAGTGCTATGCAATCGAATTTATATGCTCTCCAATAATAATCTTATTGGATAAGATCCAGTAATTGGATACATAATCCAGACCAAAGCTCAGATGTAATAAATACAGAGTCCTCACTTAACAACCCTAATTGGGACCAGAAACTCTGCCACTAAGCAAAGTAATAATTAAATGGGAAATAATTTGACTGTGACAGAGCTTTCCAATCAGAAAGAGACAACCTAATTCCACTTTTTTGGCTTTTTAGAGCCTATTAAGCACTCCCCTTCCTTTGGAATGCTTAAGTGCCTGCTTACTGTTTTGTATACATTGAAAGCAATATAATCATGCTGCAGCCCTGGACTGGGAGTCATAGATATGCCAAACAGCTTATTCACTTGAAATCCCTTTGGCTTCAATCTCTCCACTCTGTATGAGGGTGCAATTTTTCCTCTGCCTAATTATTTCCCACTGCTAGCAAGGAAGAGTCAGACAAAGGAGAGATTGCCTACAGAAATCGGTAACTTTTTTCTTTCTTTCCCTAGTCTCACAGAGCAGAGAGAAATTGCAGAGAAAGTGATTTCAAGAGAGTAAGCTTTTTTACACATCAAGAGCAATGTGACTTCACCAGCAGCAGGACAAAGTCAGGGAAGAATAAGGGAGATTGGAGAGAAAGAGAGTTCAAAAGAGCACTGTAAACACCCTGTCCAAGGCAAGAGTCCGTATACCATCCAGACAAATGCATGAAAACAAGATATGAAGACAAGATGGAAAAGAAACAAGAGCAATATCAAAATTGCCTAGATCTGCAGATGACGCTATAGGACTAGAGCAGATGTGTCAAACTCAAGGCCCGGGGCCCAGATCTGGTCTGCGGGGTGTTTAGATCTTGCCTGTGGGGTCACCCTGGAAACAGCCCATGGTGCCTGTGCCAGCAAAAATGGAACTCAGGACAGCTCCCTGCGGCCCACCTGAGCTCCATCTTCGCTGGCAGAGGGTTGCAGGAGGCCATTGCAGCTAAAAATGCAGCTCACAAGGGCTGCAGGCGGCACTCCCCAGCTTTGTTTTCGCTGGCAGAGGGTTGCAGGAGGCCGTTGCAGCTGAAAACAGAGCTTGGGAACCCGTTTTCGTTGGCAGAGTGCTCAGGCCACCACAGGAATCCTCGACATGAGTGATGTCGAGTTGGCCATGCCCACCCTGGCCATATCCACCCCAACCCCCCCAAGGTCAAACACAACCTGACGCGGTCCTCAATGCAATTGAGTTTGACACCTCTGGACTAGAGTAAAAGAAAGAGGAGATATTATATTATGTAAAATATACAATAATATATAAAACATAAACTACAAATTAATAAAACCCCAAATATAGTGCACAGAATCCCAAAAGCCCTGTAGAAAATCTCTTTTCTCAGCTTTTTCTAGAAAGCAAGCAAATTCACAGACAGATAAAATATCCAGGAGGATCTACAGTAGCTCCATCAAAAATAATGCTTCTGGAAAATTTAAATAGAATTCTATTAAAGATATCCAAGGCATAGATTCCAACAACTATTCTGTTAACAGAATTTATCTTTATATTAAATTTGTATTAGTTTTGGAAAAAGTGTTTTAAGCAAATGGAAAATTAGAAAAATCTAATATTTTTAGTATCTTTTACAGATACAGGATATATAAAAATATCTTAGAATCATGCTAATCCATAAGCAAACAGTTTTTGATTATTTATTTAAAGTAAATATGTTGTTCAAACATAGTAAGCAAGCTACAAGCATTCACATATAACCAGAGTATGCAACAATAGCTTATTTTAGATTTTGTTTTGGCCACCTCTGGAACAAAAGTACTTATCTCTAAATAAACTGAATGGATGTTTCGCTAATTGTATCACCCAGGTGACATTCAAAACAATCACAACCTTCTGCATTTTTGTTAATTAAGTTTTATGGCTTAGTGTAACTTGAACATAGATTCAAAAAATGTTTATATAGCTTATTACACTTTTGTACATATTTATATCATGCTTGAAGTTTAAATTTGAAAGTTTGGTTGATTTAAACATTTAAAACTGTGAATTAATTAGTAATTTTGTCACAAAATATAAGATTGAATTCTTATCCCTCATAGCTTACTTACATAGATTAATCAGTTTCCTTAGTTAAATAGAGAATTAATGCCATTAATTCAAAAATGCAAGTTTCCATGAAGTAGCCTGCCATGCTTATTTTCAGCTGCTCTGGCATTTTTATGGATTTGACAAGCAGAATCACAAGACCAAGAGGGATTCCTTCCAACTCCAAAACTTGTAGCCAGCAGATCAATCCATTCCATGTTTCCAATTTAGTCTCTATAGCAATATATGAAATGCTGCCCAGACTATTTATTTATCACAATAAACAAGAGCGCACACAAGCTAAGAAAGCATCAGTCACTTTTCCTTGTATTGTGAAAATTGGAAGACCTTCTCTCCAACCCCCATCTTTAACGCAGTAATAAATGCTGCTCTTATAAAATGCTCTCTCTTTAGTTTAGAAGTCATAGCAATCTCATTAAGAAAAATCTTCCTCTTACATAGCTTTATAGATCATTTTGGAGTAAATTATTAACATTTACATCATATATAATTTAAATTAACAATATGGAGTATATTATTATCGTGCCATGAGCATTTTTAATTCATGCACTCCATAAACCTTTAGTATTTTTCTAAATTCTTTGGTGAAAAAAACATAATAAAAGACTAAGAAGAAAACAAGGGAAAAAAATAACCACCACCACCACCTCAAAAAATCCCTCACATTCTTCCTAGATTCTTCTTGTGTTGTCTTCTACTCATAAAACCAATGCTATCTAGAAAGTCATATTTAATATAATGTTAGACAAGATGACGCATTGGGTCAGCTTTTCAGAAACATTTATTTCCTTATCAGATCTCTCAATGCTTTCAACAATGGTAGATTTTCTAGTGAACTGCCTTCAATGGAACTGTTCTTAAAATTTGTGGAGATATTTAGAGGTGTGTCTGCCTTAAAAGTAGACCATGCTGAATTATATAGCACAAATAAACATCACCAGCTGACCACAACAAGTGTTTTATAACACTTTATAATATGCCATAAATGTCTTTGTAATAATTTTTTATGTGATAAAATGTTTTATAAAATTTGCCATTTTCAATTCTACAGGACTCTTAGTCCCTGATTTTGGATGCATTCTGTGCATTTTAGCTCTTGGTTCAAAACATTTTATACTACAATACACCTTTTCACTCAGTTTAAAGGTTACACACAAACAGGAGAGTTTTAATGGTACATTGAATTCCATATTTAGCAACTGTGGATTAAACATCAATCTTTTCAATGAACAATGTTCTTTTCAACTGATACCTAACTTGAATTCACTACACATCATGACCAAAGTAATTTCTACCTTATTGGATTACCAAAACCATATTTATTTCTGGGGCCACATTAATTTGAATATTTAAGTAACAAAAAAAAATGCTTCGCTATCTATAGTAAATAGCTACCAAATTGTACTTTTATGAAAAAATAGGCTACTTCTGGTAAGTAAAAAAAGGAATAGGACAAGCCTTTGTAAAATAATTTTAAAAGGTCTCCAAGCAGTAACATACTGCCAAGAACTCAAAGTGCAAGAAAGACAATGCCATTGATTATTTTCATACTTAATATTTTAATTCAATATTGCAATTTAACAATCTAATTAGTTCTTTAATATCTACTCCTTCTATACTGACTAAAATAGCTTACACTATTTCAAAAACATAAAGTAGTCACCATGGGATGATTCTCTGATGATACCAGTGGTGGGATTCAAAAAAAATTACTACCAGTTCTGTGGGTGTGGCTTGGTGGGAGTGGCGTGGTGGGCATGGCTTGGTTGGTATGGCAGGGAAAGGATACTGTAAAATCTCCATTCCCACCACACTCCAGGGGAAGGTTACTGCAAAATCCCTATTTGCTCCCAATCAGCTGGGACTCGGGAGGCAGAGAATAGATGAGGGTGAGGCCAGTCAGAGGTTGTATTTACCAGTTCTCTGAACTACTCAAAATTTTGGCTACCGTTTCTCCAGAACTGGTCAGAACTTGCTGAATATCACCTCTGGATGAAACCCAGCTTTACATCATGTTAAAGATCCCACCCTCCAAAGAATGTCATCTAAAAGGATCCAGGAAAATAACTTTTTCTGCTGTGTGCCCATTAAAGTATCAACTTAGACTGACCCTGGTGACCTTTAGGAAAGCCCTTGAAGACATGGCTTTGCCATTGAGCTTTCCTCTAGAGGTAGAAGGGAGTTTTTGTTATGAACATTGTATTATGAAAATATTGAATGTGATGTAGTTTTGGGCTTTGCTGCGGATTATGGTTAATTTTTGTTACAATATGGTTTATTAATGGATTTATGTCTCTATATTTAATTTAGTTGTTTTTAACTGTGAACCAGCCAGAGTCACTCAGATGAGATGGGCATACAAATCAAATCAATACATAATGGTCCTACTATGCTAGTATTTTAACACAGTACTATAATATTTACTCAAAAATATGGAAATATTCACCCAACTCATTCTGCTAAAATTATGTCTTACATTTTCTATTTTCCTCCCAAATTACTCTTAATATATTGGGAGGGAGGGAGGGAGGGAGAGTGGTGACACAAGAAGTAAGATTGTGATTTCTGTCAACTACTACTACCAGTCTCACAACAATGTAACTCTTCTTAGACAGAGTAGAACTTGTTTTACAACATTTTTTCCTACCCTCTCCTTGACCTTATTTTTTTTTACTTGCATTCCTCATGAGCTGCAAAGGTACATGTGCAGTCACCAGACTTCTTTAAAAAATATAACTTTGAACAGCAGCAACACTTCACTTCTGTAATGGCAATACTCACATGTTTACATATAAAATACATAGAATCCTTCAAGCATTGTTTTCTTGTTAGTGTTCTACAATGTACTAAACTATGGCACTTCGTTTTGTTCTAACACAGCAGGCATTATATTGTATTCATCGACAAGTGCCATATTATGTAACAATTTTTAGAGTGCCAACATCACAGGGATTGGATGGTGTAAACATTAACTTTAAAAAATTCTACCATGGCAAATGTCCTACCCCACCAATAAACAAGCAACTAACATAATACATGAAAAAGATTGTCATTCAGCACCATCAGCTAGGTGTCATGCCTCAAAGATCTACTTACAAAGGAATGTTTAAGTGTTTCTTTGAATGCCAAGAGTAAAGAGGCCAAGCATATTTTTGGAGGCAACAGAATGTTGAGACAGTAATGTACTCTGGCTTAAGTGTGCCTTACTTTTTGCTGGGTTGGAACTTAGAGCAAGTCGTCTGCAGTTGACTAGACAGGTTGAACAAATTCATTCTGAACAAGTCAGATCTAATGTAGTCTCATACCATGCCAAGTAGGCTTGCACCCCGCCAAGTAAAGTCTCAAAGGTGCTTTTTCATTTCATTTTCAAGTAAAGCTTCATAAAAGAAAACCAGCAGTAACCTGTCCCCAGAAACCGACTGATAATAGCAACCCTAAAACTGGGATTATTCTACTGTAGAGGGTGTAGTCCGCTGGTTACTCTGTACCAATTCTAGTTTCTGGGTCATCTTCAAAGACAACCCTATGTAGAAAAGTTCTTGCCACAAAGAAGAGGGAGTCAAGTTATTCTCCAAAGCACATGAGGGCAGGACAAGAAGCAATGGATGGAAAATAATCAAGGAGAGAAGCAACCTAGAACTAAGAAGACATTTTCTGAAAGTTAGAACAATTAACCAGTGGAACAACTTACCTCCAGAAGTTGTGTATGGTCCAACATTGGAAGTTTTTAAGAAGAGATTGGACAACCATTTGTCTGAAATGGTATAGGGTTTCTGGCCTGAGCAAGGTGTTGGACTAGAAGACCTCCAAGGTCCCTTCCAAATATTATTCTATTCTATTCTAGAACACACTGCACATCAACCAAGTGGTAATGTAGGTATAATCATTGTTGCCAAGAGCTCCAGATTCAGACAGAACTATATCTACATATCAACCAAACCTAAGCAATCCTCGCACCATCCCGTTATGGCTTCCACTTGCTGTTCACATAGAAATCACAATGCCAGGAAGCCCTAATAACACAGGCATGCTGTTTTGGGGAGCATGGCATCCCCTAGAGCAGCAGTCCCCAACCTTTATGGCTTGGCAGCCTAGCTGGGGAGAGAGAGAGGAGCTGGGCTGTGCGAGCAGTGGGCTGATGTGAACACATACATAGCCCAACTTGCACTAGCGGCAGGCCAACAAGCATGTGTGTGCAGCTCCAACTTGCACAAGTCAAGCTGCGCACACGTGCATGCAAGCCATTGCATGGCCCAATTCCAAATAGGTCACAGCCCAGTGGTGGGCCATGGCTCGGGAGTTGGGGACTCTTGACCTAGATCTAATACCAAAACTGATGTTTCTGGGAACCCAGCCTAGGGCTAAAGACTTCAACCCCACTCGAATGGTATGACTGTTGTGCTTTTTTTTAACGGTGTATGGTCTTCATGTTTGTAACTTGTCTGTTCTCCCCTTCCCTTGAATTGTGAGCCGCCCTGAGTCCCCCCAGGGAAAAGGGCGGCATACAATTAAAGTAAAATCAAATCAAATCAGTATGAACAGCAATTTTGTCTTCCTTGGATTTAATCAGAGCTCAGTTTGTCTTCCACTAACCCCAACATTTAAAGATTAGGTATAGCTATCTATGCCTTTGCAAAGCTAGAAGCTTCAGTATAGCTACTACCAAAAACCTAGAAGAATTTAAATACAAACACCACCACAATAGGCTCAAATTTGTTTTAAAGACAAGATATCCTGAACTGCTTGCTGATAATTGTTTTATACAGGTATGTCTCAGTGAAATTACTTGCAGAAATAACTTTTCCAATGTGAATTCAATAGAGTTTAGAAGTCACAATGGTATTTAATAGCTTCATTATTAACACATCAGGAAGGAAATAGCACAGATGGAACACATAGTTACACTTTTCCCATTGGTGAACCCCCAAAAAAATAAAAAACACAAACATGTCTATTTAAAGATTATGTTCATGCATCAGTATATTTGACATCATTTGCTAAATCATTAGCAGAACATCTCTCAATAGCACACTGCTAACAGAAACTCCCTGTAGCTGACGCAAATTCTCAAAGAGCCCAAGGCAATATCTGATTATGTCACTGTTGATATTTTATTCTTCTTCCAATACCAACTGGCACTGTTCAAACTAAGTTTTACGTACAATAAATACAGTATCATAAGCATTACTGTCTTTTTAAAAAGCCAATCTTCTAATTTACTTATATTGACAATTATTTTCTTAATCATGGTAGTTCTGCTTAGGAAACAGCAGCAGTTCTGCAACTACAGTGGCTTAATCACATTTTGACAGTAGCATATTTGTACATTTAGGGGCTGACCAACAAAAACAGGAACAGAAACATGTATCTGACACTTTAGCAATTATGACCGAAATGGAAAATTAAGACTCAGGTCTTGCATGAATGTGGCCCAAATGTTCAGAAGAATATTTTAATTGGGGCAACTATTCAAACTGATAAACAAGAAATTCATATATCAGTTGACAGAACGTAGTGTCATAAAGGTGATACTAGATAAAGTGCTAAAGACTCTCACAGATCAAATTCATCTCCTGTGACTTTCCTGACCTTCAGCTGGTCCAAAATGAAGATGTGTAGGCAAAGATGGGCATGCCTCAATATGCCCATGTAACATCTCTGTTTCACAAACTGCACTAATTGCCAGTTTGTGCCTGGGTGAAAATCAAGGTGTTGGCCACTATTTCTAAACCTCTACATGGCATAAGTCCTAGTTATTTGAGAGACCACTTCTCTTTCATAGTATCTGCCTAACTGGTTCAATCAGGCAGAATTGGCATACTCCAGGTTCCATTGATTAAGCAATTCCACCTACTGGGCCCCTAGGCCTTATCTGTAGTAGTTCCTGCCCTATGGATTGAAGCTACTCCTGAAATTTGAACAGTTTCTATCCTACTAGGATTTCAAAGGGCCTTAAAGACTTTTTCAGTCCTCTGAGAGGATGATTGATGTCCCTTTCTTCCTTTTTTGACCTCTCTACCATTTTGTTCCTTTGTCTTATGCTTTTATAAGAGCCGAGGTGGCGCAGTGGTTAGAGTGCAGTACTGCAGCCACTTCAGCTGACTGTTAGCTGCAGTTCGGCGGTTCAAATCTCACCGGCTCAGGGTTGACTCAGCCTTCCATCCTTCCGAGGTGGGTAAAATGAGGACCCAGACTGTGGGGGCAATATGCTGACTCTGTAAACCGCTTACAGAGGACTGAAAACCCTATGAAGCGGTATATAAGTCTAACTGCTATTGCTATTGCTATTTCGGTATTGCTCTGTTTATTAAATGTTTTAACAACTGTAAACAGACCAGAATTTCTGGAAGTTGGGTTGCATATACATTTAATAAATTACTATTTATATTACTATTATATTGTTATGATTACAAAAATTGGTTGCTATTGTTTCTTCAAAGTTATTTTTTCAACTTCTCACCTAGCCTATAGCTGTAGGATGAAGTCCAAGGAATCTCTTATCAAGGAATTAATCAAATTCAGCCATGCTGTTTTTCTCAAGATTATCCACAGTAACATAGATGCTTCAACTAAAGGCTTAAAAGGAGTCAAAAATATTAATAACATGTTCTGGGTATATCACTGTGTAACAGATGCTTCCAATCTGCAACAAACATATCTTTGGTCATCACAAAACATGTTGTGAAATTAAACTGAATTCTTGTTTGAATTTATAGTTTCTTAACTTTCAAATAAATTTCCTTACACTTTAGCTATATATTCAGAATATAAGCTTATGGTGAAATCATACTTTTAAAATTAATTTCACCTGGAATTAGTAAACAGTTAAGTATATTAACATTTTAACTATTATTTAATTGCACTGAATTGCTTTAGCATCTCTTCAACTAATCCAATTAATTATTTCAATTTATAGGTCCACCAATCTCAAATACATGCTTGATAACAATTAAAAATCATATAAAAGTCCAGAAAGCAATATTGTAGAAAACACATTAAAAACATATAGCAGAATTAACAGCCAAGATATAAGAAATCAATAGCAATCAATTAACCCTCTACAAACTCCACTACACAGCTACAGAATCATATCTTATGAAAAGCCTGCAGCATCGGATTCAATCTAATCTCTGGGGAGATGATGTTTCAAAGGAGAGTGCCATGATAGAAAAGAGTCTCATCTTGGCTCCACTAGGTGATATTTCCTGACAAGTATACCTCTTTTGTCAGACCTAAAGGGACAGGTATAATTAGAGATGAGGTGCCTCAAATAGACCAATATCCCATATATCAGTTTGCTCTGCCACAATAGCAGTTGCCAAGAAAATAGCATGGAACATATCTATTTAGTCACTCAAAATGAAACTCAAATTAAGAAAGACTTGATTTTACTTAAGTTTTTATTACTTAATATATTTATATTCCTTAAATAGTCTCAGAAGATTAATTCATGTGAAAAAGTAGCATACTGTTGCAGTAGTTTTATAGAGAATATGGGATCAACAGAGAGAACTGTATTACTAATCTTCTCAATTTTATACGTAACTAAATTAAAACATGTTGTTCAGTCCCATATATTTCTAAATCTTAAGAACCCTATTATTTTTCATAGAATGTTGACTATATCATTTAAGTGTCTGGAAATATACCTAGGCAAAGAAAATGGCACATATGCACCATAATGAAGGTCTTTTAACACAAAACAGAAAGAATCCAACATACATATTAGGCCTTAGTCTTTAACAATTTTCCTTCATCAGCTATACAGAAGTTTGGCATGTCTGGAATGTGTAGAAAACATGATTATATTAATCAGGAAATAGAGAACAATTTTGTTAATACCTTTAACTAAAATATTTAGGAAATAGATTATGCAGTTGAAGTATTCATGCGTTTTCAGACACATGAAAACATCAAAGTTTCAAAATAATGAAGGTATTTCAAACATATTAGTTAAAAATCAATTACTGTAGTTTCATAGGAGAAAAAAATATTTATAGGTGGTCCACATTTAATGATTGTTCAGCAATCACTGCAACTTACAATGGCATTGAACAAATGATATTTACAACTGGTTCCTTGGAATTCTGGCCATTATAGTGTCCGCATGTTCACGATCTGGATATTTGGTTCATGATTACAACATTAGAGTGAAGCATGTCACACGATCATAATTTAAGTCTTTCCCTGCTGGCTTCCCATAGCCAACAGCAAAGCTGGCAGGAAATCAGAAGCAGCAAAGTTGTTGTGAGGACCTTGCATAATGATAGCAATCAGGAATGCCGGAACTGTCATCAGAAAGCAATGCACATGCTGTCACATTTTACTACCACACAGCTCTGGTCCCAATTGCTGTCATAAATCTATAATCACCCCATCCCTATTTATTGTACTTTGAATGCATTGGACACAGTTTTCATCCAGACATCATTACAACATTCAATTTAAAAAAATCCACTACATCTGAAGAAATTTAGATAAATATAACAAAATAATGTAATTTTAAATGCTGTATGTGTTATGTGTCAATTTATGTTATGGCACATAACAATGGCATTGTTAAATACTAAATGACTGGAAATGTTTTACTTATGAATTTAATTGACATTTGTTAAGACAAAATGTTATTCTAATTATGAAATAACATTAGGAGTAGGTAGAATCAGCTGCTGTTTATTTTAAAAAACCACACACATAACAACAATCTTATAAAGTGGGTTGGGCTACTGGTCTTAACTGCCCTGGTTCTAAGTTCTTCAATAGCTTCTACTTCCATGATATCATAGTTCTTATATGTGTGCATTAACATACCACACTTTGCTCCAATGCTCCTAACAAGATTAATATTCAAGTCTCATATACGAACTGGAAAACCAAACAAAAGAAGTACAACTGCTGTTTTGCAAAATGTATTCTGTAAGCAAACTTTGTCCATGTAAAAAAAAGTAACATTTTATGTAACTAGTTTTTTTAATATAAGAATATACGTTTTTGAATATATATGTTTTTGAGTAGAAGTGCCACAGATTGAAATACAGAAACTATTCAATTCTTGGAAGCAATTTGCTTAAGAACCAATTGTTTCAGTAAAAACTTCTATTAAGGTTTTTAAAAATAAAATACAATGGACAAGGAATATTAATTTCAAATCATGTCTGGACAATTCCTAATCATTCCATAGCTTTATTCTGGTAATTTTAAGAACCAGTTATGTGAACTGCTACATAGTTGCAAATATATATGGTCATTTTATATAAAGCCCATCCTGGATGCTCAGATATAACAGAGCAAAAGACAATGAAGCAGAATAAATTTCTAATATATTTTAATGAAGGTTCATTAAAAGTGAAACAGTTTAAGTTCTACATTTCAATTATAACACTTAGGAACGTGGAAAAACATGTACAATTTCATGTACAGAACAGATGATTTTGGCTGGCTTATACCCAATATGAAACATGTGTTTTTGGTCTGGATATGGAATGAAGCAGGGTCGTTTTGTTCCAGATACAGAGTAAAGTGCTATTTGTTCCAGACTGAAGAGTTTCAGTGGAAGAAATGTGGAGGAAAATGCCAAAGCTGAAGATTTTATTTAGTGATGGCAACTGAGAGAGGGCAGGAGAGGAAAAGATACCAGAAAGGATAAAAGTGAGCAGTCTGGCCTATGGGAACTGAGACCATTTGGAAGTGGGTGTAGTATAGGCCATCTGGAGAAAATAAGAGAGGCACAAGGTATCCTTGTTTCCGAAGGAGGAGAGAAAGGAAGAAGTGGACACCAGCTTTGCCCTATCCACCCTACAAAAATCACTCTGAGATTGTTGTAGGACAGGTTTCAGCTGCAGCACAAAACAAAAACATTCAAAGTTGTTTCTGCCAACAGCAACCAATCCATCCATAATGGTTCATCAAAATACCCAGAATATGAGGGCTGTGCTTTAAGTGTAAAACAAAACACGTTTTACAATCTATGCACACTCCTAAGACATTATATAGAAGGATATGATTTAATTATCCAGCCTACTAAATAGTGCTTCTCATGCAATAATTGACATCCATTCAGAATTAAATTCCAGCAAAATACAATGTCAAAAATACCAGATGGATAACATTAACTGCTGTATATTTATTATTATCTTCATATAGGGGGTATTTTTCAAATCCATCACACAATTTCAAGAAGCATTGTTAGAAAAAATGTATATTATAATGAAAGACAAGGTGCCACAGTGTTGCAAAGAAAATCAAATAAAAAACAGTTCAAAGTTGAAATCAACATGATTTTCTGTCCTTTTTCTCGAATACTTTGCTCAGCTACTTTAAGCAAAAGTTTGAAGCTGTGGTACAACCTTTATTATAGTAGTGACTTGGTCACAAATTACTGTTTTCCTTCTCTGGAAAGCCAAAAACAACCTCCTACCAAGCCTGAACTGAAGTTTTAAAAGCTGAGGTTTGTATGCATATACATAGCACATACAGAATACTAATGGCCCAAAGCAATTACTATTTTTTTAACAGAATCACATAAGTAGTAAAAAAAAATCATTACTGTATGCTTTGCATATGAAACCAAAAATATTTCTTTAATGCCAAAAAGGAATCAAGTTAATAATGTATCAAAGTTTAGAAATAATTCAGATTCAAACATGTTTATTCATAAGAATACCTGTAGGTGGTACTCTCTAAAGTATATAATTTTGCTTCCTTTTGTCCAGAATATATTCTGATCACTAATTCAGCACTTTATTAGCATAATATCTAATATTACCTCAGAAGGACATGGCTCGAAAGAGAAGAGTTTCTAGAATGTTTTGTTGCAACCAATACACTGTATTAAATTATAGCCTTTTGAGGTTATTAAATACTGTAATTAGATTCAAATAATAAAATTATAACAGGAAAAAAGGTACCAAAATGTTGATTAATTCAAATAAAATAAGCCCAATGAAAATATAATTTTGTTTCATTTATACTTGTGCTCAAGTTAAATCTCAAATATTTATAAAAAGTTAAATAGTAAAAGAAGGTAGATGATTAATTCTACTATACTGAAAGTAGGATGCTTCTTCCTTTCAGATCTGTTAGGAAGAACCAGTGTAGTACGGTACAGAACTGGGCAGATCCAGATTCAAGTTCACCCCCATCAAAGGAAATTGGGTAACTTTGGGCCAATTACTCATTCACAACTCATCCTGGATCACAGGATCATTGATTTGTTGTAAAAATAAATGAAAATGAAATGAAGGGAAACCCCTGTGTAAGCAATCTTGAACTCCTGGAGAAAAGGCTGTGAATGAACTTAATAAATACTAAGTGGATTCTACCCACAAAAGCTTATATTATAATAATCTGGCCTTTGATATACAAAAACACTTCTTGCTGCAACACAAACCAATTTTCTGAAAATCAGTTCTTTGCATTTCTGGATTCTACCCACAAAAGCTTATATTATAATAATCTGGCCTTTGATATACAAAAACACTTCTTGCTGCAACACAAACCAATTTTCTGAAAATCAGTTCTTTGCATTTCTGGAATTAAAAGTCAAATCCAAACTTACCATATCAGATGGAACACTGCTAGACATCTTGATAACTACGCTGTCGGTTTCAAGAAACAAATAAGGTAAAAAGCCAGCCAAAACAACACAGGTACAGTAAAAAGATCTTCCAGCTAACCAATCTTTGGTTTGTTCCTGGTAAGTTGTGTGCGTTTGCTTCCTTCAATAAAAGCACCTGACCCCGCAGCAAGGAAACTGACAAAAGAATCCAATTGGTATTTTTTTTTTCAAAAAAAAAAAGGCTGGATCGGAGAGGAACCCACCGGGAAACCAGAGACAGCAACGGATTCCTGTCAACAGAAGCCCGAACACCAGTTGTGCCAGATAGACCAGGCAAAAACACACAACAACAACATGAATTGTGTAGGAGCGCTTTTTCTTCCTCTCTTGCTCTTCCTCTCCAGCCTAGACCAATAATGAATGACGAGGATGATTCAGAGGATAGTTCTGTACCCGAGTCACCTTCTCATTAAAAAGGAGAGAGGGGGAAAAAATAATAAGCGACAGGCACTCAACGAAGTAAATAAAGCAGCGACCGTCCTTCTTTCCCCGAGGCCAAAGTTCTTTGGGGGGCGGGCGGAAGGGGGGGGGCTGCTCTCGTCCGATCCTCAGCAAGTGAAAGTGGGCTGGGGGGGGCACTTCTCTTCCTTGGAAAGGCGTGCTTCCTTACAGCATTTACAAGGCTGGGTTAAAGATATACGTATTAAAAAATAAGCCGGGGAAGACGGGAGGGAGGGAAGGGACAAAGAAATGTTACCCTCCCCCCTCAAACTGCAGCAGCAGCAGCAGCAGCTCAAGGGGGGATTTAAACTGCAGTTGCCTCTCGCAGCAGCAGCAGCCCTCGCCGCCCCCTCCGCCTCAAGTTTCGGCTTTCATCGCCCCCGCCGGTTCGTTTCTCCACAGTTCCTTCTCCGCCTCTTCTTCCTCCCCCTGCGGGGTCTCCCTCAGCAGCAAGACGGTTAACGGAAGCCCCCCACAACCGAGGTGGAGGAGCGGCTCCTTCTCCTCTAGCCAGCCAGGGAGCCCGTTGAACGAAAGAAGGGCCCGGGGTACGGCTTTCTCCGGCGCGCTTTCCGCTCCTCGGTATCCTTCACCGCCTGCCGCCGCTACTCCCGCAGCCGCCTCTTGTCATCTTCCCTTCCAGCCAACATGGCGTCTACGCCGAGCGGAGAAAAGGGGACACAGCAGGGGAAAGACGGACCCGACGCCCCTATCCCCCCCCCCTCCACTCGGCTTAGGCTCCGCCTCCGGATCGCTATTCGGTGACCGCGTCAAGTGCGGCCCCGCCTACTCATTATGGACGTGAGCGGCCGACGCCGCGCGCGCGGGGCATCCTAGGAAGTGTAGTTCTGAAGCTTCGGAAGTGTTAAGAAACCGCGGCCGCCTTTTCATCGCGCTGCAACTTTGGCTCTGGCCGCTGTTTGCCGTTGTGGCAACTCCGCCTTCGAACTTAAAGGCTTGGAAATTCCCTGCTAGAGTCAAAAGTGTATTATGTGTTTTTGGGGGAGGGGGGGAAGATTCGGTTTGACTGGTTTCAGTCATAGGACCAAACACATTTGGTTTCTCTCCATTCCAGGAATCTGACACATACGTGCAAATCAAACAAACAGACCAAAGACGAGAGTTAGATTAACAGAGTTGAAAGAGACCTTGTAGGAGGTCATCTAGTCCAACCCCCCCCCGCCCCCAAGCAGGAGAAAAAGAAACATTTCATTAACGCTCCAGGATCAAGGAGCTACAAACCGAGGCGATAACCGTTTCAGGCAACCGGAAAAATCAAAACAGTCGGGATTGATACCCGAACTCAGTGTCAGTTCAAAGAAGAGGATTCCCAAACTTTCTGGGCAGAAGGTCATAAAAGCGAGAGATTCGTGATTACCCAACCGAATCCGCCCTAGGAGAAAGTTGACTGAATAATCGAATCCCAAATAGTTGCCTGAAATGTGTGGTGAGAGTAAATAGCCATGCAAATATAGATAGCTTATCTTCTTTTGTTTGCTTTTGGGAAAGGACCTTTGAGGGCATTTAAAACTTTGGAGCTGTTAAGACTGCCGATCGACCAGATCCAAGCATTCAGTCTCATTCTAGTTTTTGACAAGAATGCCCTTCAATCGTTTGACAGCCTCTGTGAGTTGCATGCTCCTGCCTTGGTTGTGAAATACTGTATATGTACCCAACATGACATGGCTGAAGAAACCTTAACCCTGAAGAAATAGATGTTGAAATCTAAAAAAAAAAAAAAGGGCAGGCCTTAATTAAAAATATTTTATTATTAAAAATGCTAATCATCTGTACCTTCAGCGAGTCATATTCTTTTTGCTGGTGGAGGGTCTTGTGAAATAGTGTAATATTTGTGAAGCACAATTAAGGGAAGCCCAATAAAACAAGATATGCCTGTAGATGTCTACCGGTAATTGCCTATCTATAACTAGAGCTGATTTCACATATTTCCCATAAGCACTTCCTAAATGAAGACAATCCTGTTGTTTAATTGGCCCAAGGGATCATATGATACATGGTTTCCATTTTCTGTTGTCAGAGAAAGATTCTTTCCAACTGTTTAGCCTACATGTAGCAGAACAATTGTTTAGTGTTCTCCGGGAAATAGGAACACTAGAGTTTTCATTCTTTTTACATTTATTACGATAGATACCAGGCACAAATAACAAAGACTTCCCAAAGATGAATGATGTTACTATATGAAATAATGAATATGCCCTTTTTCGCTTTTTTGAATGCTCTTTTTTTTAAAAAAGAAAGGACAAAAATGAAGAACAGAGAAATTCTATAATGATATATAAAGAAAAGCCACATAAATATACATTAGTTTGTAAAAAAAAAAGTGTTAATGTCATATGTATAGTGGTAGATTACTGTTTAAGATATAAATCATAACTGTTTAAGATATAAATAATAAAGTAGGTGTTTTGTAACTGCATATATAGCTTTAATTGTATAAGCTAACACATGCACATAAAAATAAACAAAAGGGAAACATTATCTGGTTGCTTTAAAATCAGCAGGCAGTTCCTAGAGAATTATCTTTCTGGGTTTGTTTTAGTTTTTTAATTACACTCTTTAACTTCCTATGAAATCTAGTAGAGCTTTTAATAATAGCAGCCAGTATAATTTATTTTTAAAGTTTAATTAGGGGCTAGGTTGATTCAAACTTAAAAGAAAAATATTGTCTGCAGAAACACAGCATGCTGGCTGATGAATTCTGGGAGTTGAAGTCCACATAATGTTGCCAAGCTTGAAAAACACTGCCAACAGCAAACACCTGAGTTGGATTCTCTTTTATTATTAGCCTGCACATGTTTTCTTCAATGAAAGCAAGATGCCCTGTGTTTTAGGTTTGCAGCCTTATATGTATGTTTCTTCAATTTACAATATATTGCCACCAGTGTTGGGATTCAAATAATTTAACAACCGGTTTTCTGCCCTAATGACCAGCTGGGTAGATGGGGCTTGGTGGGCAAGTGACCATGTGGGTGTGGCCAACTCAATGTCACTCAGGTCGATGGGTGCTTCTGCTTAGCTATTACAATGTAATAAGGGTTAACCAGAGAGGCAGCTTCTGTAAGCAGGGCAATAAAGATTAGGATAGAAGCAACACAAGAACGGTTCCTTCCTGCCTTCTTTACAGGATTAGCCCTGTAAAGTGGAAAAAAACAAAATCAGATTTCTTCCAACAACCGGTTCTCCAAACTGCTTAGAAAATTAATCGGTTCTTCCGAATAGGTGCGAGCTGGCTGAATCCCACCACTGATTGCCACTTAGAATCATATTTTATGAGATGGGCAGAGCTATATACGGTAAATATGATTGATTTGATCAATATTGTTCACCTCTATGTGCCAATAGTATAGCTCTGTCACAAAATGCACACCATGTGAGAAAACTCTTCCAAATGAGAACTGCTACAAGTGACAAACTAAGTAAAAGTTGTTTACAACTTTCACTAAACTGATACAACTAAGTGTGAGCCAAGACACACTTTCATACTTTCTGTGAGATCTCCATATAGCAGGGGTGTCAAACTGACGGGTCGCGGGCCAAATGCATCACATGCAGGCCATGCCCACCCCAAATCTGTGAATGGAGGAAACATTGTGAAACGTCTCATGACGGCAATGTGACACCGCGAGTTTGAACCGGTGCCATAAAGGGTTCAAAGGGGCATATAATGAAATGAGTGCCACATCATAAAAATGAAAGCTCTGCTCCTTTTGTACATACTTTGTGACATTGCAGAGGTGGGAAAGAGGGTAGAAAAACGATCTTCCCTTCTTTCCTTGGACCACACAACCTATGGGCTTCTGAAAAGTATAATCGAAAGAAATGGTGGCAGTGAAGCAACCACAACTTTGCCAAATTTCATTCCCAAATGAGTCATGGATCCTGGCATCCTCTAGATTAGCCCTCTTTGAGTTACCTTGGCTCAATAATTGTTGCCTTTCCAATTTCGCTCAATTGAAGGTTACAAACAATCAAATAGACATGAGAATTCTATATTAACATTTTATATATAATCCCTTTTTATGATCCTATAATCTAATGCTGGGAAAGACTGAGGGCAAAAGAAGAAGGGGACAACAGAGAATGAGGTGGCTGGATGGAGTCACTGAAGCAATCAGTGTGAGCTTAAATGGACTCCAGAGGATGGTGGAAGACAGGAAGGCCTGAAGGAAGGTTGTCTGTGTGTGTGTGTGTCATGATGGGTTGGACATGACTTTGCAACTAATAACAACAACAATCCCTTAATTTGGGGTAGAATTGGGGTGACTTGATAGAGATGAGTGTTTATTGGCTGGATGCTCTACCTTACAGCCGATATTTTTTCTTTGCACCCTAGGAGAGAAACATCTGCCACTATCTAGGACTGAACTCTCAACTTTGAATGGAAGACAAGCAACCTCACCACTAGGCCACCATATAATTTATACATTTCTTTAAACACCTTGAGTATGAGTAGAATTTGGGGCATAAATTGAATGAATTAATGAATGCCTAGACCTAATTTAATATTTTTCTATTTAGTGCTTTTTTCATATATATGTGTGTGTGTGTGTGTGTGTGTGTATACATACATACACACACATAATTGGGGCTTACCAGGGGTTGTGACACTAATATATACCTTCTTCCCTGGCTTCAGCTGATAAGGAGGAGACCTGTGGCTTGATGGCTAAGACGTTTGCCTAAGATGCAATACAGCACAGGTTCAAATCCCAGTAAGGGTGTGGCTAGCTGATGAGAGCTAAATAGCTTGAAATAGATCTATACTAGTCTCCCTTTATTTATTTATCAGCACAAATAAAACACACACACACACACACACACACACACACACACACACATATATCACAACCCCTGGTAAGCCCCAATTATGGGAGGAAGCTAATTGCTTCCATCATCTGTCAATCGGCTCGTCACAAGAGTCCATCACGACAGAAACCCAATATTTTTACTGTTGCCTTTGTTATATTTGTGTTTTATTTGCCTCCCTTTATTTATTTATCAGCACAAATAAAACACACACACACACACACACACAAACACAAACACACACACACACACACTATATATATATATATATATATATATATATATATATATATATATATATATATATATATATATATATATATATATATATATATATATATATGACCCAACACCCAGAATTACCAGGTAGTAGAGAGATACAGTCACCACATAGCTGAAGAATGTCAGTTATGGGGATAGGAATCCTAGAAATCCAGAACGGAAAAGTTGTGGGAAATTGCAGTGCTCTGGATATTCATATATGTAGTACATTTAGAGTGGTTGAACACGATAAACCATGCAGGATACATCAATATCAGCATAGACCATTTTTCTATGTGGGCATCTTTTTGAGTACAGGTAGTCCTTGACTTACAACCACAACTGAGCCCAAAATTTATGTTGTTAAGTGGAGACATTTGTTAAGTGAGTTTTGCCCTATTTTATGACATTTATTTTCACTGTTGTTAAGTGAATCACTGCAGTTGATAAGTTAGTACCATGGTTGTTAAGTGAATCTGGCTTCCCCGTTGATTTTGCTTATCAAAAGGTTAAAAAGGGGGTTTGTTAGGAATATAATCTAACGGTTGGGTTGGCAATATATAAATCATATACTAATGCTGTACCTGTTTCTTTAAATCATACTGTAAAATGTGATTGGTTGCTGTTTCTTCAATCGGCCATAAGAAGGAGCCAGAATGACTGTTAGCTCTCTGTTTCATTAGATGCTAGGCTGATCTGATCTGAGTGTTTTGGAAACTGGCTGTTAGAAAGTGCCGTGAGCTATTGTAAGTTTTGCAACTGCTAGCAAACTTTGAGTACTGAACTGATTATACAATACTGGACTATGTTATTTGGATTATCCCTTAACTGAAAGACATTGATGACTGACTGTCTTATCCGTGTATGACTTGGACAGTATGATGGACTCTGATACCTCTACTTCCACGAAAGTAAAAGCCTATTTAAACTGCAGTGTCTCTGTATGCTGGTTTGTGTGTTCTCCAACACAACTCTCACAATGCTTCTCTGAACGCACTTGCTCTCACAACGGGGAGCTTACCTAACCGGTAGTCCTTGACTTACAACCACAATTGAGCCCAAAATTTATGTTATTAAGTGGAGACATTTGTTAATGAGTTTTGCCCCATTTTATGACATTTATTTCCACTGTTGTTAAGTGAATCACTGCAGTTGATAAGTTAGTACCATGGTTGTTAAGTGAATCTGGCTTCCCCATTGATTTTGCTTATCAAAAGGTTAAAAAAGGGGTTCCCATGACCTTGGGACGCAACAGCAGTCATAAGTATGAACCAGTTGCTAAGCATCTGAATTTTGACCACATGATCCTGGGGCTGCTATGGAGGTCTTAAGTGGTCATAAGTCACTTTTTTCAGTGCTATTGTAACTCTGAATGGTCACTAAATGAACTGTTGTAAGTTGAGGACCAGTTGTATTGAAAAGAATACTTCTCCTTTTACTAATCTTTCTCAACAGTTATTCTCCTCCAGTCATCTGGCATTTCACCAGTGCTCCAAAATACTTCAGAAATAATGTTTTGGTCAGACTATCAACTACTTAGTTCAGCACCCTAGGATGCACCTCCTTTGGCTGGCCTGATATTTCACTTAATTAAAAGTAAAGAAGTATACCCTGACCATGTTTCTATTACAGTGTTCAGCCTTCCCCCTTTTCACAATTACCTGGCGAGTCACATATTTTTTTATTGTTAGAGAAAACCAAAGAGGAATTGAACAGCTCTGTATTCTCTTTATTCCTTGTTAGCATGTTGCCATCTTTACTGAGCAACTAATATACTAGTTCTTCCCTTTTAATTTGAACACATTAAAAGAAACCCCTTTTATTTTCTTTGCATCCTTCATTAATTAGCTTATTCTGAGATTTCATTTAATGTCATGCTTATATTTCTGGGCTGCCTAGCTGTCTTTGTGACCTCGTCCTCATTCAATTTCCTCTATATCTTTTGCTTTCAGAATGACGGTAAGTTTTTGGGTAGCCATAACAGCTTCTTCTGTTGCTCCCATTTTTTCTCCTCATAGAAATTGTTTGCAATTATGATTTTAATTGCCTCTTCTTTAGGAATTCCAATTCATTTTGAACACATTATCTCAATAGTTTTCCTGACATGGGATCTTATTTAACCTTCCTCTGCATTAATTAAAATCCACATGTTTTAACTCTAGAAATGTGTGTTCTTGCATTTAGTTTCCCTTAAAAATCAGAATCCCAGCGTTCTATAGTTACTCTCCCCAGCAATCTTGCTACTTGCACCTGTAACTTTTTGAACTTCCTGTTGGGCCTTCTTCCTTCTTCTGAAAGAGAAAGCAGTATTCTTATCAGATATGGGTCAATTTTGCTTTGCCAGACTGAAAACTACACTCAGAAGGTGAATTACAACAGGCATGTCTTTTCTGTTGATAAAGATCATGAATTAATGTTTGATTCTTCTAGAAATTGCTTTTAAACAAGTACAGTACGTAGTAGCGATTTCTTTTTTCCATAAAAAGAATACCTGCTTACTTTAGATTTTCTGTTTGCAATTACCAAGCAATCTATAAAATTAACTAGACATATGGGTATGTTTCTCTTTTTCTAGACTAAACTGTGAATGTTTAAATACATTACAGACTAATCTATTTGTTTTCAACACCTCACTGTTCTTATTCTCTCTTTTCAAATATTGTGTTTGGATTTGAGAACAACAATCTGGAATTTTAGATAAGCTGTTTATTGTAGCAGGTTTGTCTTCTGAGTTTATCATCTCAATGGATCAAGACTTTATTTTTCTGTCATGACAGTGGGGTTAATTCTGATTTGCTTCATTTTAAGAAATGGCAATGGCATTCATCTTTTCATTTTGTAACTTCAACACAACATAAATAATGCTTTGTTCTGCATTCCCTTCACATTTGTCCTCTCATCAACGCTCATCTTTCTTCCCACCCACTTCTCTTCCTCCTCCAGCATCTGACCCTTTCATCTGCAACAGCCATCTTCTTCATTCTTTTCTTTGTTCTTCCTTTTGCCTTTTTGAGATCTTCCTGTAGTACCCAAAATTCTACAGTTCAACTGCCACAGATTGCTTCCCATGATCCATAACCTACCTTCTTTCTCTGGCAAATAATCTCTCTCTCCTTTTCTCAACTACTGTACAATTTATTAAAGTCTCATCATGGTATTGCCAACCAACAAATATCTAAAAGAAGGGGCCCAGATAAAATAGACACATACACAAGCTAATCCAAGAAAACCTTGACAATAAATAGGGAGAATTAAGATGATCATGAAGAACTTGATGACACAAAATTGACTTAATCCCTATAAATATAAAAGCTTTAAAGGGTGTTTGGATTTTTAAAAAAATCCTCTTTCCCTCATAGTTATGTTTAGTTCTCCTATAACATTTATGAGGGGGGATTATAAGAAATACTCTCACACATAGAGAGGCAGACAGACAGACAGACAGAGAGACACAAACACGCACATTTTCTCCCTCCTTCTCTTTTGCTTAGATTTTATTGGTCACTGTATTCAAGCATTATTGATGATACTTTCCCTTTGCTAAAAACCCATTAGTAGATGTTCATTTCATTGCCTGGGTTTTTAGACAACCATTTAAACAGAATCCACATTACAGCTTGAACTTCCTCCTCTTATCAAGAAGATTAATGCTCTCACAGTTCAGATTAAGGAGCTAGCTTCATAATTCATGCACATATTTTGGAAGTTACTTCCAAGGTTCCCAACAAGCTGTGCTTTGTCTCAGATAATATTTTATGTATCCAGGCTAATATACAGACAAGGAGGCTAATAAGAGCCGATTTTTTAAAAAAAACGGTTCTGTGGAGTAAGGAAGGAAACTATAGGCAAATTTGCTTGGCATCTGTTCTGTAGAAAATATTATGATGTGAAAATAAGGAAGTATCTACAAGAATTGGCCTCACTGAAAAGAAACAAAACCTTGCTTCCATGTGTAGACTTTTTGGGGTTATTAATAAGCACGTATGGTGCTTATTAATTATGGTGACAAAATGATAAAGTAAGCTAAATCAATATGGATAAAAGGGCAATTACAGTCAGACAACTGATTAAAAACAGGAAACTCATATTGATAAGTAGGACAAAGTCAGCTCCTCTTGAACAAGAATTAGTTTGGGGATAGATGTTTCATTACCCAACTAGCATCATCATGTTAGTGTGTGCGTGGTTTGCTTCCTGTTCTGCCCAGCCAATGTTGGTATAGTGTTGGCTTTCTTCTTGGTAACTCCTTAATTAAGATATTCTTTTCCGCTTCATTGTTTGCCTGGTGTTAATTCCTGCTTATCTGAGTATTGGCTTTTGGAGGGGATGCGTTTTGGTCTTTTGTTTCCTTCTTAGCTTTTTCTTGTCTCTTTTGGATGGTGTGTGAATATGGTTTATTTCTCTGTGATTATTGTCTATGTATGTGTGTGTCAAACTCAGCTACATATATTTTATTTTATTGTAATCTTTATATAAATGATTTAGAGTTAAAACAGAGCAGTAAATTGTCATGTTTGCAGATGATACCAAACTGTTGACGTTGGTAAAAAAAAGACATTGTGAAAAACTCCAAATGGATCTCTCCAAATCAGATAAAATGGCTTTAAAGTGACAAATAGACTTCACTGGAAACAAATTTTACTTCCCAAAAATATCAGTGTCACTTATACTTGATAAGATCTGAACCAGCAGCAACTGATAAGGAAAAAGATCTTGGAGTCTGAATGAACAGCAAAATCAAAGTGTCAGCTCAATATGCAGCTGCTGTCAGGGAAAAAAAAGTTCATTCCCACTTTGGAATCCTTCAGGAACAGGAACAGAGAACAGAACTGCTGATGTGAAAATGTCTTGAAATAAATATATAATGGGACAATGGTTGGAATATTGGATAGCCTTAAAGAAGGTACACAAGCACAGTATCCTTAAGAGGGATATTACAAGGGTAGAAAAGAAGCAAAATGGGTGTGGGAATCAAAATTACAGTCAAGTAGTTCCTTGTGTTGAAAACTATAGCAGCTGAACTCTGCAGTTTGGAACAAAAGAGACCAAAGGAGAGTCTTCATGCTTATAATCATGCATGACATAAACAACATGCAAGGAGAAGAATCTTCTTCCTCTCTGACAGTTTTAGGTCAACCAGTGAACTACACCAAAGGACAAGATTTAACCAAAGAGTTCTTTCCCCCATGATTAAATGTACTGTATGGAAGTTACTGGCAACCAATTTAGCTATGGTCTTCCCAGTTGCAATGTATGGCTGTGAAAGTTGGGCCATAAGGAAGAATGAATGCCAAAGAATTGAGGCCTTTGAATTATAATGCTGGAGAAGACTCCTATGAGTCCCTTGGACTGCAAGGTGATCAAACCAGTCAGTCCTAGAGGAGATCAACCCTGCCTGCTCCTTAGAAGGCCAAATCCTGAAGATGAAACTTAAATACTTTGTCCACCTAATGAGAAGGACGGTCTCACTGGAGAAGAGTCTAATGCTGGGAAAGATTGAGGGCAAAAGAAGAAGGGGACAACAGAGAAAGAGGTGGCTGGATGGAATCACTGAAGCAGTCGGCGTGAGGTTAAAGGGACTCCAGAGGATGGTAGAAGACAGGAAGGCCTAGAAGAACATGGTCCATGGGTTCGCGATGGGTCGGACATCACTTCGCAACTAACAACAACAACAATTTAGCTACATTTTTTTCTAATGTAATTATAGAAGATCAAGTGTCAGTTTTATTTATGGACGTGTTCTGCCAATTGAATTGTAGGCTACTTGCTTTGACTACTGGTTGCTGCAAGATGATACAGAGGTGGGGCTACTGTCCTCGGATCCATTCTTGTGAGTTTCCCAAATGCAGCCAACCAACAGTGGATGAGAGACAGTGCTGGCTGACATGGACATATGCAAGAGAACAATCCTCATAACCCTTTTTAAGAAGGTCACTTGGGCAAAATACCCTAGTGTATTCTCCAGATATGCAGCAAGCCCCGTGCAAAGACTGTTTTGTTATGACTGGCAATATCAACATTTATAAATTAGGTCAGTAAAATGAATCACCAGTTATGTCACATGATTTACTGTTATTTCATCCACTTCTGTTTGGGAGGTATTAAATTTAATGGACAAAAACAAATAATAAAAAACTGACATTGCCATAGAATTCAGTGTGAAGAACATCTTGCTGAAGATCCCTTGAAATATCAGAACATCCATTGTGGATTTCAATTCCTTAGTAGAAAAGGAGTTTGGCTATAGTTTGTTTATTTCATTTTGGTTTTTGATAATTTTGCCCCACTCACTCCCATGTAATAATCTATGCCATTGTTTTCTACATGTTTTCTACAATAGAACGTTTTTCGGGGACCAATCATGTATGCAATTAATTGCTAATTGCCCGTACTGTTATTTTACTTGCTACTCACCATTAAACCAGCACTGTTTATGTCACTCATAATTTGAGATGTTAATTGGTCTGTCAGCTGTTCCTCTGGCCTCTCAAATTCAAGTACAGATAGTGCAATGAACTGCAATCAACTATTTTGAAAGCATTCAAATGAATTGTTGCCAGCCCTTCAAATTAGACTAGTGGAAGAAATAAACATGAAACAAGCATGACAGGAATTATTTGTAGGGTGGAATGGTGGAATCTTGAAAGCCTGTCTCTCTATCCCATTGCTCTGACCTAGGCTTCCTTAAAAAGCATGAAGCCGAGTCTTGGTCCCGGCAAAACCTCTTTTATATACATGACTGTGAATTCCTTTCATTCACAGTCAGCAAGGCTTGGCAAATAGTCTTTCAGAGGAATATTTATCAACATGAACCTTATCTCACTTGGAGAGCTGCCAGATAGCTAGTTTCCAAACACAGGGCAAGGCAACACTTGGCACAGAGTCTCTTATAATCAAAAACAGAACTTTCCACTCTTGAAACGACTGAAAGAACGAATTGTTTCCTGCAAAAGCCCACTCCCTGTTCGCTCCTCTTTTGTTTCCTATGGGCGGGGCCAATCACCTCCAAGGTGTGGCTTTACTCCCAAGTTGACCCTGCTTTCTTAGTTTTTCTTGTCTTCTGGCAGTTCTGCTCATGCACATACTAGGAACAGACTCCAGCTGTTTCTCTGCCTCACTGCTGTCTAACTCTTCGCTGCCTCCGATGCAGAGTCCTCGTCTGAGCTTTCCTTAGCCCCCAGGACTGGCCCATGTTCCTCCCCAACCTCCTTATTGTCCAACTCTGCTGCCAGCTCTGCTGGCCGTCAGCAAGCCACAACACCCTCTTATATCAAAAAATAAAAAATAAAGAGGGGGATATTTTGACTTTCCTACATTTTCTACTTTCTCTGAAAGTCCCCCTTTAGTAGTTTGCTTATTCGTTCCCATTCCTAAAATTAGGTCTGTTCCATCACAATTATAGATCAGTGTGCTGTTCCTGGATTAACTTTGATAAAAATTTCCATTATACAGTCAGATAACCTGCAAGTTACTCCACCTAAATAATTAGGCAATAAATCTTAAAGGCAAACTGTTTTTCTCATTACGTGTCTCTTTTCCACTATACACGTATGCTAAAATCGTTCAGCCCTGAAACCAATCAGCATGTAGCTACAAGGAAGGAGATTGACTGCATATATGATTTACCAAAGTCTTCACTTACTCAGAGAGTAATGTGCCTAGTCAGCACAAAGAATAATGGAATGTAAGATTCACTGGAGATTCACTCATGCTCTCTGCAACCTTGTCACCTGATTTGAAATGCACAGAAAAACATTAATTCTCTGTCTTCCATTACTAATTTCTTTATTTACTATGGTTTCTGTGATACTTGATTCCTCCAGGCTCTGAGCAGTTCATCTCACCCCCTTACAAGTGCTAACAAAAGTCAGACAAAATTAGTATTGTATGAAAGACTGGCCCTGCCCTCGGTTTTATAAATATAATTCTTGTTGAAGACATTTTAGCAAGATAAAAGCAATACAAATATTAGAAAAGAAAAAAAGGAAAGGAAAGAAGAAGTGTGAATATTTATGAAAGAAAATAGAAGAAGAAGAAAAAGATTATAAAGAAGCGGCTTCCAATCTTTTTGGCAGTGATTTTAAATGCATTTATATGTAACTGTAGGGGGAAGGAGTGATAGAACCCGGAGTAGGGTTAAAAGAGGGATCAACCTAGAATTTGTACATGGCCACAAGCAGACTAAGTGTACAGGTCCCCTTCTGTTCCATTGTCCCTTATCTAACTCTAGTAGTTGTCCCTTATCTAACTAGTAGTTTCAGAATGTTCCTGTGCATAGGAATGAGTAGCAATAAATCAGTTTAATGGAATGTTCATATGTGGACCTGGTCTTTCACACCTGATATTAACCTTCTCACCTGTCTTATCTTCTGAATGATCTCCCCCCAATATATGAAAGGTCTAACTCTGTTCACCATTAGAAAAACAATTAAGACCCAGTTTTCCTTCCAGGTATTTGGAAATTAAGTCCCCTTTTGGTTATTTAACTATTGTGTTAAATTACCACTTTATATTTTATATATTGGATAGCTTTTTCAATGTTCCATAGCCTTCGGCAATTTATGACTTAATTTGTTCATTTATTGGTTTCTTGCTTGTGTTGGGTGGCCCCATAAATCCATTACATTGATAGCTGTACCACCATCCAGGACAAGGTAGTTCCTCTTCGTCTCAAGCCAATCTCATTAAAAAAGCCACACGTGGAGTATGACATACAAATCAAATTGGTTTCTTAAATTAGAATTGCTTTATAACAAGCTCTTTAAGTTGACCAATCAGTAGCTTTTTTAACCCATCTACATGTGTCATTTTTATCTTTCTAAAGGATATGCAAGAATTATGATTTTCCATTTGAAAATTTAATATTAATATTGTATTTAAACAGCATTTTTTAAAGAAAGGCACAAATAAGAAAACCAAGAAGTAGCTAATCTGCAAATGTTGCACACTTCAACATAATGTCACTTCCTTCTCCTGTCTGTGGGTTTAAGCAATGCATGACTTTCATCAGAATAGTGCCCTCTCTTCTGATTCTGCCAGCAAAAAGGGAAAAGTTATAATCTAGCAGACTTTATGTCTCACCTGATTTCTATTTTATTTTAAACTAGCTGGATACCCGTGCTCCGCTATGAAACTATGTGGTTGGGCTTGATAAATTGACACTTATAGCTTAAAAATTAATGAGTAGTTACGATCGGCCTCTCCTCTCCCCTTCTCTTCCTCAGGCTTGCCCCACAGAATCCTCCCCTATCCCTTTCTCAACCTCAGTCTAACTCCTCAGCATCAGAGTGTTTTTCAGGTGGGGAGGGGGAGTAGAATGTCTAAACTCCCAGCCCACAGGCCAGATGTGTCATATGCTGGCCACACCCATGTCCAAGTGGCAGTTGGAACAGAATTCTTTTCAGGTGGGGAGGGATAGTAGAATGTCTAACTCCTTAGCATCAGAGAATGTTAATAATAATATAAGAAATACTAACGATTTGATGATCATTTCAAAAAATAATTTCTTAGTAAGCACCTAAAAGGAACATATATGTCAAGTTTGTAGGCTTTACGGTACTGGAGATTTTGTGATGATGCATGAGTTGTATTTTTCTTTTATATATATAGATAGGAAAGCACAATTCAAAACAAAGTACATTCTTCAAGCATAGTCTTTTATTTTTGAGAATTTACCTAAGCAACATATATATCCTGGAGCTCTTTTGGGGATGGGCAGGGGAGTTAGGGGATTACTATTTTTGAAATTCACTCTTCTTAGAAGAATTACTTGATCTCCTTTTCTGGTTTTTCAGCAGTAGGCTAAGATTGTTTTAAAGACAATCCTTTGAATAGTTTTCTTTTTTGAGTTGCTTGTCTAAAATGTTTTTTTCCCCTTGTTAAGTTGTACCAGCAATTGATCAAAGTTCTGGTAGCAGAAATATGTGCAGCATCATTTTTAACTTTCCATGTTTCAGACTTATCCATCCATTTGCACTCAAGATAAACACCATCTTAGATTCCTTTAACTGAATGTTGCAACAAATAACTCATTTCAGGAATGGCATCCACTTAAAGAGTTTCAAGGTGATGTTTGCTGTGAAAAAGAACAATGCCAAGAATCTGAAAACTCTGGACTTCTGGGGGAGACAGGGTCAGCTGAACCAACAGTGATGAACACAACAAAGACTGAAGGGAGCCAGTCAGTAAACCTTTGGAACCTCTCCAGACAAGGAGATCACTCACTTGTGCTTTGGTCAGCTGCACCTCTCAAGGAGGCTGCAAGATAGCAGTCTTCCACAGGTTTGAGCACAAAGGGATTATCTATCTTGTTCATAACTGGAGCAGATTCTTTTAAAGGACACCAAGTTTGCAAGCGTCCTTTTCTAATCCCATTCAGAAATTGCCCATTAATCATAATAAATCTACTAGGGACTTGGGAAAATGTTTGAAAAGTCACTAAGTGAGTTTACCTTCACCTCTGAACAAAAGAAAATTTTATGATAAGGATAAGAATGTAAAGAATTTGAAAAATACAGCAAAACGCTAAATATTTTGATCTTTAAAAAATTATAAACAGATTAAAGGTCCAGTTAAATTTTGGATATTGATTTTTTACTATAAGATATTGGAACTACCTATAAAAATAGCTTCTTTATTTTGGTTATCCTAAGTTATTGCAAGTCATAACAAAGATAAACGACTTTATGATCTAAAAACGATTAGAAGGTGCTAAACATTCTACGTAAACGGGAAAAAAATGCAAGATTGCTTTTGGTGTCAGTTAGAACTGGGATTTAGAAAATTATTAAAGGAGATCTTTGAAGAATAGAGCCAGAGGTTTGTGGCTACAATATCAATATGTCTGACTAAAATATCAAAAATGATGTCTGACTCTCTGGATAAATTATATCTAAAATATATGATGATGAGAGAATGACAAATGTGGGGCAAATTTTGTCTGACAAGACAGAGAAAATACTGAGAAGGGAACTATAAATGCAGGCCTGTCTGCAAAAGTTTGGCAGAACAATCATGGAGACGTCAGGAAGAGCAAGGCAAAGCTGCTCAGAATCATTTGTGATCTGCAATCCGGTAATGGTATGTGGGAATGGCCTTGGGAGACAGGAGGAAAAACAACAGACTGGACAACTGTCATGGAAAAGGTTTCTCAGCCCTCAGTCCACAGAGGTAGAGGGTGAGGCATGGGAAGCATTTTAGAAGGGGTCCTTCTTAGTTTCTATAGAGTAAAAAGAGAGAAGGAAAGAGATAATTTCAAGAGTCTTTTAAAGTAGCCTTACAATAGAGTTGATACCCACAGATGTGCTTTTGGTCATTGTGTGTAAGGGACTGACAAAGCCACAAGTAGTCCATTGCAGTATTAATGGACTACTTGTGCCCTGCCCCCATGCATGCACACACACCCTGTGTGCGCCTTGCCCTCCACACGTACATGTGCAACCCCCCACTCCCCCACCTTCCAGTGCATGCATTCCCCCCTCGCCCATTTTTGGCTTCCGTGTTGGTGCAGGAGGCTCTCCAGGTCCTGGTTCAAGGCACCAACCTGGAAGCCAAAATGTGGTATGGGGCGCTGCATGAGGCCCAAAAATACAATGTGAGTGCCCCCATGCATGTGATTCCCCCGCATGCGTGCATGTGTCCCTTGCATGTGCCCCAGCCCCCATGCATGCCTGGCAGAGACCCAAAAACCAACTGGCCAGCAGGAGGCACGCGCACATGCGCAGTGGAGCTGGGCTGGGGCGATGGCTGATGTGCCCACAGACAGGGCTTTGTGTGTTACCTGTGGCACGCATGCCATAGGTTCGCCATCACAGGCTTAGGCTGTATGAACATGCCAAAGACTGCAAGGAGTATTTCTGTTGCTACAGCATCCTTTCTTAATTTTTAAAACATGCTCTAGTCAGAGAGGTTACAATAGGGATTCCCACATGAAATATGGGGTGTGCAGAGATTCAGCCTCCTAGGGGAAGAGGTGATATGCAGGTAGGCAAATACATAACACCAGATGGCACATCTTTAAATCAACTGCATTTCCCCCCTGAGAGTTTCAATCAATGGCTTCACAAGGCCAGAAGAGATACAACTTCTTTTTTGAAAGAGGTGTCGAGAGATGCCGTGTGCATATCCATAAATCCTCCGAATCACGTTTCCCTTCAGATTCAGATCTCTGGCTTTTGCTTTCCTACTGCACAATTGTGCTTCTTTCAGATTAAAACTGAGTTTAACATCAAAGGAGCAGCGATGATTGTCCCTGTAGCTTTTGGGCTTTTTCAGACAATCCTTTCAAGCAATCAATCTTCCAGTTTCTTTGGACGTTTCAGAATCCAGTTTAGAAACAGAGAGAGTGGGAGAGAACTTATTGAAAATAATCAAAATAAACCTCCATAAATAATGATTTGTAGCACGTAGAATAGAATAGAGTTGGAAGGGACCTTGGAGGTCTTCTAGTCCATCCCCTGCTAAAGCAGGAAACCCTATACCATTTCAGACAAGTAGCTGTCCAATCTCTTCTGTGAACATGGGAACATTCATGTTTGGGCATGGAGGATGAAAGAAAACCAGCAGCCAATCAGCGCTTGCATTTTCTAGCATTAAAGTGTCAGCTAATCAGGTTTTGCTTTTTGACTAGTCACAGTGCCCTAACCTACTCCCTTAGGTCAGTACATAACCACCTAACTCCTCCCCTTCTTGGCAACAGTAAAAATAACAAATTGCTAGAGTTTCTCCATGTTTCTAAATTTGATAGATAAAATGTTTCTCCATTCAGTGCAGTGGCGAAGCTTTGCTGCCTTTCAAATTCTGCATTTAGACCTCCTTTGCTAATCATGCAGTCTGCTACTATAATGGAATCCCAGGAGGTAGGATGTTAGCAAGCTAAAAATTCCTTCCTGTGAAAGCACAGAGTGTGCCTTCAAGCACAAGATAACAATATGTTGCCATTTCTGAAACAGCATGTCAGTCATAAAACAGCGTTTCTCAGTCCAGGGATAAAATCAAAGTCCCTCACAATTGCAAGCCCGTAGTTGTCACATCACATGTTCACAACTCCCAAAATTCCTAGGCAGCATAAATTTGGAGAACACCTGGTTGGGGAATATAATCTTGGACTTGAAGTTGTTCAATTTAAATGTTTGCTAGGCTAAAAGATCTGGGCTGTAAAAATCCATATCCTTACTGGAGGGCAGCAAAGAGATAAGAAAAACTTCTAATTTTTGCTGCTGTGTTCCAGAATTTTGCAACAGATATGGAAGCCTACAGATTAAATGTAGTAATAAGGAGGGTTGTGTTTAAGCCCTGAAATAAACCACAGAGCTCCTTTAAGGTTAGAAGCATCTCATTAAATCATGTTGCTGAACGTTATAGTTCAAAAATAGTACATCAGTGACCTTCAACCTGAGACCTCTCCAAAGTAGTTGGGACCCAGTTCCCTAAATTCATGCTGGTTCAGGAATTCTGGAAGTTGTGATTCCAACATTTTTGAAAAAAGGCCCCAAAAGTGGGCAATGCTGATCTACATTTAAACCACAAAACAGCCTTTCCCAACAAAAAAATTACTTTAGAAGTTGCAGTCCCAGTAAATCTGGAAGCACCATATTGAGGAAAGTTGCCTCAGACAAAATGATCCTGTTGAGGCAGATAATGAGGAGTTAATCTGTTTTATGCTTTTTCCCCTACCTATTGATGCATAGAACAAACTGCCTTCGTAAGCTACTCAGCAACAGCTGCCTGGGCTGAGCTGTTCCCTCAGGAGTAGCTCTAAGCTTACCATAGATTTTGTTTTGCCTTCAAGTCAGGTTCTACCCAGGGAATTATTGTGACTTCCACCAGCAACATGCCATGATCCAGCTTGACAGTGCTTCTGATAAACAAATCTCAGGGCCAGTCTTTCGGTGCAAACTGTGTGTGCATCTTAGAACGTAGAATTCTTTATTGGCCAAGTGTGACTGGACACACAAGGCATTTGTCTTGGTACATATGCTCTCAGTCTACATAAAAGAAAAGATACATTCGTCAAGAATCATAAGGTGCAACACTTAATGATAGTCATAGGGTACAAATATGCAATCCAATCATATTAGGAAACAATCAATATAAATCGTAAGGATACAAGCACAAAGTTACAGTCATACAGTCATAAGTGGGAGGAGATGGGTGATAGGAACAATGAGAAGATTAGTAGTAGTGCAGACTTCGTAAATAATTTGACAGTGTTGTGGGAATTAGTTGTTTAGCAGAGTGATGGCGTTTGGGAAAAAGCTGTTCTTGTGTCTAGTTGTTCTGGTGTGCAGTGCCCGATAGTGTCATTTTGAGGGTAGTAGTTGAAACAGTTTATGTCCAAGATGCGAGGAGTCTGTAAATATTTTCACAGCCCTCTTTTCTACTCATGCAGTATACAGGTCCTCAATGGAAGGCAGGTTGGTAGAAATGGTTTTTTCTGCAGTTCTAATTATCCTCTGAAGTCTGTGTCTGTCTTGTTCGGTTGCAGAACCAAACCAGACAGTTATAGAGGTGCAGATGACAGGCTCAATAATTCCTCTGTAGAATAACAAGTAGCTTAACCATGATACTTAGGATAACAAGCAACTTAGAGGTATGGAGGTACGGATGAAGCCATGTAGGAGATGGAGGGTTGAAGTTAATTAGCCCTTCAACTGTCAGGTCTGATTATTTCCAGCTGGCACTGACATTTCTAGGATTAATTAGGGAGTAAGCTGTCATATTTCACAGAGACCACCATTATATAAGCAATGGGTACCTATTTCCCTCAAAATTCATCCCAAAAATAATTGTGGATCCACAGAAGGAAAAATACCAATGGTGGGTTGCTTACTGAAGAAAGTGCCACATTTCCCTCTCTTTCCCTGACCTCCCCCCCACATAATTCTATACATGTTTATCCTGTCTGGCTTCCAAATACAAACAGAGAGATGCACAGCCATATACACTGTGCCTTGACCTTTGAAGTGTCCTGCTGCAGCTTCAAAATTGGCTGATGGGCTTCATTTCAATTCCCTTGTAAGAGCAGCTATTCATTCTGATGGCTGAAGTTTTGTAAAGGGAAACAATATGAATAGAACATTTCGCTGCAGGTTGAGTTAGCTCAATGAATATAGTCAGAGAAAGATCAGGAGCTTGAGAAAAAGAGTTAATAATACAGCAGCCTTTCCTAAGCTGCCACTCATTGAATTTGTTGAGATGATAATTCCCATGAATTCTCCAGTCATCTCAAGGATGCCAAACTCCAAAAGGTTGATTGAAGCTTTTCAGTTATTACACTGAATTGCTAAATCTGTAAAATGAATTGCACCCAGGTTTCTAGCAGAACGGTATATAATATTGGTTCCTGAGGTGGTATTCAGCCAGTTCTGACAGGTTCTGGAGAACCAGTAGTAGATATTTTGAGTATTTGGAGAACTGGCAAATAGGCTGGCCCCGCCCCCCTCTACCTCCCAGCTGATCTTCTTTTGTTACCCTGAACAGGAGGACGGAGCTGGAAAGCAGGTTAGGAGGGTGAGGAGGGAATGGGGATTTTGCAGTAACCTTCCCCTGCCACACCCACAAAGCCATGCCACACCCACAAAGCCACACCCACAGAACCGGTAGTAAAAAAAATTGAATCCCACCACTGATTAGTTTATGAGGCAGCTGGAGTGAACATTCACTTACCCTTAATATTTTGCAAATCTGCAGGAAGCACGTTTAACCAATTTCAATATGTTTTCATTCTGGGAATCGTCATTCCAACACATCTGGAATGTGTCACTGTGACAGAACTGCAATAGGCCATCGAAATAGATTAGTGTAATCCACAAGTATAGCCAGGGGTAATTGGGATTGTAGTCCAATCCATCCGGAGTGGGAAATGCTGGCCTGCAAAGTCTTCTCGCTGTCTGAAAAACTGAATGACGCTATGAGCTGCACAGTTCATTCTCACCAAGGGATGACTGAGAAAATATTCTAATAATTATGTGTTCTTGAGAAATAACTGTTTTTCAGCTGTTGTGGACAGAAAATAAACTTTTGGTGAACAAAACGTGTGGCGTCTGTACTTGGAAATTACATATATAGCTCATCTTTGTAAGCCTCTTAAATGGACAAAAGAGTGCCTGATTAATGAATGCTAGACATTGTTTAGTTGACTGCATGGTGGTATCAGTCTAAAAGGAAAAAATAAATGTGGTACATCAATATCGTCTACCGCCCACAGATTTATTCCAACACTGATTAACTAACATACCTGCATTTTATTTCTTTTCCATGCATCAATATCACTCCCAGTTATCTGAATGTTTTAATTATCCTACATGTTCCACTGGAGAGAGGGAGGTTATATTCAGCAGCTCAGAAGCATTTCTGAGGTAGATATATTAGCTCATAACTTCATTAAGTTGCCATTAAGGTCCTTCAGCAACATTAGAACCCATTCACTGAGACGAACAGTCCAAAGATAGCATTTTACCCTGGAAAATTCCCTCCCCTCCCCAGTCATCTCCTTATTTTATGCCTCGCAGCAATACATTTGCATACCTGTTCCAGTTATAAGAGAGCTCTTTTGTTTTGTTCTCAAAATCGACAACAGTTTTGGATGCACACTATTATTTTCCAGGCTAGTAGCAAATCAGATTTATATTTGCTCAGCTTTGGTGTATTCTAGTTGAAGCACAAATATAGTACACAGAGAACAATTTTACAATTTTGCCAACAGTGATTATATCAGGAATATAGTTGGTCAGATATAGAGCAGAAATACAGCCTCCAGAATTGTTCCACCTTTTTTCATTAAATTTTGCCCAAATAGCTACAAGAGAGTCAGAGGATTAGTTTGTGGTTAATGCTGATTTACATATTTTTCCTAAAATATTGTCAAATGACCTGAAACTCTTCCAGGTTCTATCTTGTCTATAACATATGGTTTAAGCATCTTGGGTGAAACTAAAAACGTTTGTAAACATATTAACCAATATTTTTGTTTCCTATTAACAATATGTGTTTTGTAAATAAGGAGGGGGAAAATCTGTTTCTTTATTAAACCATCATTAACTGGGTTTTCAGTAGTAAAATAAATTGAAACGTAGTTACATAGTATTGATGAAAGAAATGTCCTTCAGGGTTCGGCTCCAAGTGGGGAAAAAGACACTGGAGACATGGAGGCTGCTTGGAAAGATGGTTTATTGGTGGACAGGACCACATGGCTTGAGTCCTGAACAGAAAAGGTGATCACATGCTTCAATGTTGGTGGAGAAGAAGAGAAGGAAGGACTGAGATTCTGAGTCCCTGGTTTTATGCCCGCTCTGGCCTTTGATCTTGAGCTTGTATTCTGATTGGTTGTCAGACTCCCATGGGGCCATGCAGGGACAACTCTCTAGGCTGCGTTTTGAATCCAGGTTTGGTTGAGTTCTCAGATGCCGTGTGGTCAGTTGAGTAAAGGGCCAATATTATCATGCCTTAATCCCATCCCCTGGAGCTGAAGTGAAGAGGTTTTTATTACATAAAGGGACTAGCTTGGCCTTCTTAATGGCCCATTGACAAAGTGGGGATGGGCAGGAAGCTATAGGCAGCTATTCTGTCTTTTAAATCATGTTTCTTTCTTTTCACATCCAGAGAAATATTCTGCCTTTTCAATATTTCCTAGGATATTTCATTTTTCTGGGAGAGGGCTGGGTGATAACTTCCTACAGTATGTTAAAATTACCTAAAAAATTGAAATCTCCTTTTTGTGTTGTTCTTTTATTAAAAGATTTATAAATGTATACAGCATTTTAATATGAAAGCAAACATTAAAAATCAATACACTACAAGTAGATATATTCCAACAAATGCAGTAAAATAATTGTACAAGTTTTCCATATATTTAAACTTAAATGGTGTTCATTGGGATCTGAATCACTGTCTTCTCTTTTTAATGTACATTATGCACAATATCTGTAAGCTTGAAAATACAACTATGAAATATTATTTTAAGTGTTTATGGATAAACTTACCATTTTATTCAAAGAAGAAAATGTAGAATTTGTTTTAACCTAAAATATAGGTGTAGAAATAAGGATGCAAAGTAGTTATTTGGGGTCTTAAATAAATTTTGAAATTCAACAAATTGCTAAGCTGTCATGCCAGCAATGTATATTGTAAGAGGGGGTAGACTTCACATTGTGGGGTTCATTTTGACTTCTGTTAGAGCATGGAAATAAACTAGTTTGAGCCAATTAAACATAATCAAGCTTAAAATATCTTCCACAAAAAAATCTAGTTTTCACCAAAACATTTTTAAATATAAAATTAAATTCAGAAGGAAACATTTTAATTGCTGTAATTTTAAGACAAATGAAAATCATGTAATGCAATTTATTCAAAACATTGCAATAAATCTTACTACTTTATGTCTACTAAGCAGTATTGAGTAAAATGCAAGACAGAATGGCTGATAGAAAAGTAAGCCTTATTTAAATTATGATTTTATTGGCATTTTTATATTAATGATACAACTAATGTTGTAATGTAATGTAATACATTACAAAATTTTCATTCAGTTTGATAACATTAGTTATCTAAATAACTAAATTTTAAGAGCTGATATTTTGCATTGGTATCAAATCAGCAATACAAATCTAATAAACTGTGTAATTATTTTAGTATAAATGGTTATAGTTTTGTCTTTTCCTGTATACGATGGTGTGCTGTTTGTATGTTTGGATAAATGTGTGTTAAATTTAACTCAGTTATCTGATGACTCAGAAGCTTATAGGACAATATCTATTAATCCATAATGTAAAATTTGCTAGCAAATTCTTCCTTTTTAAAAGACCTTTTTACGATCTTCATTTCTTAATGGGTATAAATTAAACTCCTCTTTGAGAAGAATGCAATTTTAGCATTCAAAAAGTTCTAAATTATAGAATTAAGAAAACTCTATTGCTAAACCTCTGATTAATCTTCCTCTGCTCAGAAAATGCATCAATCAAAATCTATCTGTTCCTATCTGACCACTTAAATTAAGAAGAATTGGGGTGAGACCAAATATGGGATGTGGGCATTCTGGGTTACCAGTTCTGCTTGGTAAGTGCATGATTAACTTAAGGGTATCATTGCACCTTACCTTATTCTAATATATTAAGCCCGCTTCTCTGAGGTTCAGTTCACAAATATCCTAGGTCAAAAAATGAGCAAGCATATTATGTGTGAACCTATCAACATAGTTTAACAAGTCCAGTCATTAACTGTTCATTCCATAAGTTGTGATTTAAACTAATATATGAAGCTAAGTTGAAATTCTCCATCTGTTTTGCCCAGCCTTCAATAGATTAGATCACAATTTTCTGCTAACCAAAGTTGATTAGGGAATTTAAGAATTATAAAGCTATAAATCTAGAAGATATCAAATCAGGGAAGTATCTTTAGAAGCTATACAAATATTTGATTTATAGGAATCAGGATCTAATTTTTTTTAAAAAAATTCTCATATACCCAGCTTTGATTTAACAATACTGTATACTTCACTTTTTAAAAAACTGCTTAATTATTGGGGTGGAAATGGTATTACAACTCTGGAACATTTCAACTGTCTGCATCAAAAGTTAATTAAATATAATTTGTTTTATATGTTCCTTTTTATTCCCTTTAATTAACATAAAATCTCCAAGGTCAAAACAAAATGAAATCAAATTCTTGTATTCAGAAGCAATATGCCTAGGCTGGTTATTATTCTCTACAGTTCTACAAATTGTCATTACACTATAATTTTAATTTCTAAGTATCATTAGAAGTCCCTCTCATTTCAGCCATTTAGAATTAGGATTGAACTACAAATTATACTTTTAAGAAAAATAGCCTCATAAGAGATTGCTTAGAGAACATTATTAGTACATTAGCATCTGGATCCCCTTGTATTATAATAAGTAATAAAATAATAGTTTTCCTCAGTGACATATGTTACAAGGTATGATTGATAGTTAGAATACTCGTACTTAAAAGTCTACCTAACACCTTGTTCTGATGTGTGTTTATTCATTGATAGGATCAGTGAGTAAATATTATTGCCCTTAATGGCAGAGTTAAATACCTATTCAACATTGTGCTACTAAAATCTATAAGACCTGTATTGGTTCAAAGGCAAGGTGATCTTTATTTACTGAAAATAACAATTCATAGCTAGAAGCAAAAATAAAATTTAAAATATAATGAACTGATTTTTCTACTGAAACATGTCATAAACATAGTAGTTACAAGTCTAAACCACTAAAACGCTCCTCTCTTCATTGACATCTGTAGAATTTTACTTCATTGCCCTACCATGCCCCAAGTATATCACTTTCATATTTGGATGTGACATCATAAGATATATATATATAAATATCATTGGCACTTATGTACCACTTCACAGTGCTTTACAGCCCTCTCTAAGCTGCTTACAGAGTTAGCATATTGCCCCCAACAATCTGGGTCCCCATTTTACTGACTTTGGAAGGATGGAAGGCTGAGTCAACTTTGAGCCGGTGAGACTCGAACTGCCCAACTGCCCAACTGCTGGCAATCTACAATTAACAGAATTAGCCTGCAATACTGCATGCTAACCACTGCACCAATGTGGCTCTTAAAGGGCAGGGTTTAATGAAATAACACTGCTCCTTTCTCAATTCTTCCTGTGGACACTTTTGCCTTTGTATACATCAGTGGTGATATTCATATTTTTTTTTTTACTACCAGTTCTGTGGGCATGGATTGGTGGGTGTGACAGGGGAAGGATACTGCAAAATCTCCATTCCCACCCCACTCTGGGACCAGCCAGAGCTGGTATTTGCTGGTTCTCCAAACTTTTAAAAATTTCTGCTACAGGTTCTCCAGAACCTGTCAGAACCTGTTGAATTTCACCCCGGTATACAGGATACAGAATAACAAAATTGGAAGGGTCCTTGGAGGTCTTGTAGTCCAACTCCTTACTCAGGCAGGAAACCCTATACCATTTCAGACAAATGGCTGTCCAGTCTCTTCTTAAAAACTTCCAGTGTTGGACCATACACAACTTCTGGAGGCAAGTCGTTCCACTGATTAATTGTTCTCACTGTCAGGAAATTTCTCCTTAGTTCTAGATTGGTTCTCTCCTTGATTAGTTTCCACCCATTGTCTCTTGTCCTGCCTTCAAGTGCTTTGGAGAACAGGCTGACTCCCTGTGCTTTATGGCAAAAGATTGTTTCAAATCAGAACAATGTTCTGATCTTTCACAGGGAAAGAAAAAAAAAGGAGCAAAGTTTCAATATAATAAGGAAATGTAGCATTTATATGGGGCTACACACACACACACACACACACACACACACACAGTATATATATATAGAGAGAGTGATAGAGAAAGGGGGAGGGAGGGAGGGAGAGAATATATTTTATCATCCAATCATCATTCGAGCAATTTGCAACCTCCTTGGATTGCTACATTTCGGTGAAATCCCAGGGGAAACATCAATCTTTTTTCACTTGGGAAATATGTGAAATGAGGAAGTTCTCCAAGTAAAGTTGAATAGAAAATAACAATAGCAGCACAGCAACCTTGCCACACAGATACTACCAAGATAAACTGAGGAATTCTCAAGCAGCCTGAATACATATTGTTCCTCAGTCCAATATCAGGTACATATTTGATAGTTTTCAACCTTTAAATGTTTTTGTTGTAGTGGGTGTTGTTGGTTCATTTGTTAGATGGTTTGCTGTATTGTTGCTGTTCTTCATATTTTTTCCCCTTTGTTTTTTATTTCTTTCTGTAGAGTTTGTTAAGACAACTAAAAAAATATTTATTTATTTTCTACCTAGCTCTTCTATGACTGCTTTTGTGTTTGCTCATCAGTCTTCTCCATATTAAATCTATGTCTCTCCCACACACACACACATTTCTGTTAATTGCATTTAATTTCTGGTCTTTGACCATCTTTATTTTCTGGTGCAAGAATTTTGTGTATTTATTTATTTATGTTACATAAAGCTGCCACAGTCACACTACACAGAAACTCTATATTCAAAGAATTAGTTTCCAAGGTTCTCGATGATCGCAGGCCAGTCTTATGGAATCCATGATCATGGGCTAAAATCAGCATCAACTAAATTTTAAAATTTGATTGCGAAGTTTCATTTTAAAAAATTGTGATGCGTTGCTGAAACTCAGCCATGTGCTGAAAATTAGACAGTACAGATCAAGGGCGTCAAACTTGATTTCATTGAGGGCCACATCAGGCTTGCGCTTGACCTCAGGTGGCAAGGAGGGGGGCATGGCCAGGATGGGCATGGCCAACTCGATGTCACTTGTTTTAGGGGCCCCTGTGCTGGCTTGAGTGCTCTGCCAGTGAGAATGGAGCTAGGGAGGCAGCGGTGGGTTCCAGCTTCTGCTACTGCCAGTTCGCTCAGGGATGTACTTCGGGTGCGGTTGCACTTGATGCCTGCTATGCACGCATGCACAGTGGTAAAAAATGATGGCGGTGCCTATGGTGATGCCGATAGAACCAGTTTGGGGGCATGGCAGGCCAAGTTAATACTTACTCAGCCGAACTGGTCCAATCTGGTAGGAACCCACCTCTGTAGGGATGGTCACATGCAGCCCTCCTGAGCTCTATTTTCACTGGCAGAGGGTTGTAGGTGGCTGTTGCAGCCGAAAACAGAATTCAAGGGGGCCATGTGTGGCCATCCTGAGCTGTTTTCACTGGCAAAAGCCCTGCGGGCCAGTCCTTCATTGTTTCCAGGACAGCTCCACAGGCCAAATCTAAGCACCCCATGGGCTGCATCTGACCCAGGGGCTTTGAGTTTGACACCCCTGCTATAGATTGAGGCAAGTCTTTATTTCAAAGTTTGCACATACCAGTTGAATCTGTAAAACATTGACAGACATATTCATACATTCTGAATAAAACAGTTTTATCAAAGTAAATTTGGTGAAAGCAGGTTGTGCTGCATTAGTCGGAAGAGAGAAAATGAATAAAAATGATATGGGTAAGTAAATTTCTAAAAACCTTAGAGAAGTAACTGAATTCATGTCTTGTCCTATGCCAACCATCATTAGCTAGGTCCGCATATTATCCTAGCCAGCAACAGAACTTTGGTGATAGATAAATACTTGATTTTTGAATAGCAGACAGGATCATCATTCTAAATAGGGAATGGTAGAGCCAGGAAAAAGAAATGAGTTGGTTCATTCCAAAAATTAAATTAAATTAAAATTTAATTATATTGATTAAATACTGTTGATGTTACTACCTGTGTAATTAATGTTTTTAAGTTCTGTCCTGTTAAAAATATCAATTTAGTGGAAGCTTTTGCAAAATCCTGGAAAACTGCCTCCAAGGCTTTTGGGACAAGATGTGCATGAAAAGTTATGATTTACAAATCCAAATTAGCTGGATTCATAGGATGCACTTAATCAAAACAAAATACCCCATGTTCCATCTTAGCCCAATATATTAATTAACCCCAGCAATGTACTACATTTTAACTTTAGCATATCTAGGGAATAATTAACATGATCTAAAATTGGGTAGAGAAGACTACTATGAAATGGAACATTAATTTTACATATCCTCTATATCTGATTTCAGCTGTTCATACTACAATTTGTTTGTTTTAGAGTAGCCAAAAAAAAACACCTGCATTTACACCTTAGATAGGATTAATTCAACTTCTCTTTGAAGATCCCAGAGAATTTACTAATAAATGGCCTAAACTTTATTCCAACCAACCTGAAAACTTCCAATGCATAGGAATGAGCTAGAAGCACCTGGTGGATAGTAATTTTTTTAATGGAACAACTTGGGTGAGATTTCAGGACCAATATTTGATAAGTCAATTGGCAATTAAATTAGCAATTAAATTGCTACAAGTGGCCTGATCCCAAATAATTTAACTTTCCTCTACAACCAATTCCGCAATTAGTCTTTTATTGCCACGTACCATACTTGTGAGCTGTTGTTGTTTTATATGTAAACAACTTTGTGTTACTTAGGGTAACAATGAACTGGTTTTCTGAATTTTAAATATAGCTTTAGAGTAAAGAGACACAGTGGCTCAGTGGCTAAGACACTGAGCTTGTCGATCAGAAGGTCGGCAGTTCAGCGGCTTGAATCCCTAGCGCCGCATAATGGAGTGAGTCCCTGTTATTTGTCCCAGCTTCTGCTAACTTAGCAGTTCGAAAGCATGTAAAAATGCAAGTAAAAAATTAGGAACTGCCTTTGGTGGGAAGTTAACAGTGTTCCATGCGCCTTCAGCATTTAGTCATGACCACGGAGATGCCTTCGGACAACGCTGGCTCTTTGGCTTTGAAATGGAGATGAGCACTGCTCCCTAGAGTTGGGCACGACTAGCACATATGTGTGAGGGGAACCTTTACCTTTTTACCTTAGAGTATTGTTGCTATTATCAAAGAAAACAGAAAGGAGAAGCTGAGAAAATAGCCCTATGTTCAGGACCAGATGCAGAAATCATATAGTTGCTCTTCCATTTAATTGGCTGTTTTTTTCCCTTCATATGTTTGTCAAACAAAAACTTTCTTTATCTTGAATTCCTCACCATCAGTTGTTACTTAAATCTATTGCAGCCTGAGAATTGTATTTTGAAATACAGTTTTTCCCAGGATTATTTAGAAAATAATAGGAAGGAAATGTTTTTACATAGTTCTGTAGAATCATGCAGTGAAAAGGCCACTGAATGCTTCCCCTTTTTCGCTATGAAAATCCAAATTAATAGAACTTTGTCAGATAGCTGTCCAGCCTATACATCAACAGCCAGCAAGGAAACATCCTTAGGTAATTGGTTCCACTGTTCAAATATCTTTATGTCTAGAATTTGTTTTAAAAGATTCAACTGCACATGTTATTTCTGTACTTTGGAATTAATTAGTTAGGAGTTTAATAATCTATATAGCTGACTATCTCACAACAATAACACTAGAAGGAGTGTAAATAATAAAAACTAACAGTTACAAACAAGAACCCCAGATGCCCAAGGTAAGCAATCATAAAACTATATCAGCAATAGAACTTGCCTAGACTCCTGCTCCAAATGCTGTAAGAAATAGCCAGATCTTCAGAGCCTTGCCAAAGGTTAACAAAGTTGGAACCATCTGCTGTTCCACAAGGTAGCGCTATGAATCTGGGGTCCAACAATACAGGAGACTCGGGGCGTGCATCAAATAAGGCAATTAGAAACAGTGGGAGAGGAGCAATCCTGTAGCCTCGTTCTGCCATTTATAGTATCAATGAAAACCAGCACTTCGAATTGCACCTAGTGGAAACCAGTGCAAGTTGTAGTGGGGTGGTGATATAATGAGAAATGTGGAAAATTATCCGAAATCCTGCATTTTGGGTCAGCTGCAGCTTCCAAATGATCTTCAAGGATATGTAGAGTGGGACGTCATTCATGATTTTCCTGTTCAGTAACTGTTGGAAGTTACTGTGATAGTAAAGTAAAGGCAAAGGTTCCCTTCACACATATGGGCTAGTCGTTCCCAACTCTAGGGGCGGGGTTCATCTCCATTTCAAAGCCGAAGAGTCAGCTCTGTCCAAAGAAGTCATGTGGCTGGCATGACTAAATACCAAAGGTGCACGGAACACTGTTACCTTCCCACCAAAGGTGGTTCCTATTTTTCTACTTGCATTTTTTATGTGCTTTCGAACTGCTAGGTTGGCAGAAGCTGGGACAAGTAATGGGAGCTCACTCCGCTATGCGGCGCTAGGGATTCAAACCGCCAAACTGCTGACATTACTGATCTACAAGCTCAGCGTCTTAGCCACTGAGCCACCTCTCAGTCCCTTATCTACTGTTATGGTAGGGCGTGTCAATATTTTCACCGTTCAATTTCCAAATATTACGGGTGCTCAAAGGTTTTTACATGCCTTAGGGACTGTAAAGATATTTTGGTGACTTCAATATAATTTAGATGTGCTTGGTAAGCAGCTACATAAATATCATTACTTTTTAACATTTTATTTGTTTCAGATGGCCTCATCGGATGCTTCCCCAGATGCTAATTCAGTGTTTCTCAACCTTGGCAACTTGAAGATGCCTGGACTTCAACTCCCAGAATTCCCCAGCCAGCATTCGCTGGCTGGGGAATTCTGGGACTTGAAGTCCAGACATCTTCAAGTTGCCAAGGTTGAGAAACACTGTGCTAATTTGATGGCAGATGAGCCAGTCCCGGGCACATCAGGGGAGGAGTGATCATATGGGTAGCCCAGCTGAGCATGGATCAGTTGAGGCACAGCTGCAACAGGACATGAAATTGCTGGTCCCATTTTGTGGTTGTTAATCAAGGATTAGCTATACTCTAATTAAAAGGCATGAATCATCATGTATGAAACCTCCTGGGCCAGAAATGGACATGATTGTTGCACAGGATGAACTTCTGCAAAGGTCCTATTAACCACAGCTGCCACTTGATTTTTGAGGAGCGATCAGTCCAAAGGTCTCCCAAATCATGCAGCAACTCTGACTAGCGATGTGCACCCCCAGGTATCCCTGCATAATCCTAATTTCCAACAGTTTATCACAAGCAAAGTCAATGGGGAAGCCGGTTAGCTGATGCTAACCATGCATTTGTACTATCTAAAAATATCTTTATTTTGCCCTATAGGTAAGCTGCATTTTAAAGTTGGTGATCTTTCAAATTTCTCCATCTGATTTATAAACAGAGAAACTTCACCCCAACAGGAGGAATACTCCTGCAATTTCTGAAGGAAAATCCCCCTGTAGCTGTAAAAATAGAAAAACTGTTTTATCAGGACGTCTTCCTTTGCAGTTTAATATCATGTTTCCCCAAAAATAAGACTGGGTCTTATTTTATTTTGACCTCCGAAATAATCACTTGGCCTTATTTTTGGGGAGGTCTTATTATTTTTGAGGTGCAGGAGGCGGTGAAGGTGGTCACCTCATGGCTGTTGCTGTGTTGCAATATTTTCAGGGAGGGCTTATTTTGGGGGAGAGTTTATTTTAGCGCATGCGCTCAAAAGCCTGATTGGGCTTATTATCAGGGGAGGTCTTATTTTCAGGGAAACAGGGTAGTTATATGCTTGGAGCCTGAAAGGATGATTGTAGGGAAAAAAAGGTGGGACATTGACACCTTTTCCTTCACTAGAAATGTAAGGGAACTAAATTCTATGTCATTAAAGTAAATGGGAACAGGTAAGGAAAAGAGCAGAATACCTCTGCCTACATCTATTTAATTTTAACAGAGCATCCTGCCTCATGTCAGCAAAACTTTCATCTGTACATGAGTAGTGCAAACAGATTCTAAGGCCTTTATGCAGATGTCAAAAAATGGTGCTCTCTTGCTAGCTAAAACTTTACTCAGATGTGTTTTATTATATGTAAACTCAAACACAGGAGTGAAATGCTATCGATTCTGACCAGTTTGCTAGAACTAGTAGAAAAAATGCTAAGGTTCACCCGTGGTTTGGGGGGGGTCATGTGACCAGGTGGGTGTGGGCAACTTTTTTTCACTTTTTATAGCATTTTTTTCTTGCCAGTTTGGGTGAATAGGTAGGAAAAAATACTTTAAAAAGTGAAATAAAGAGGTTCCAATGATCGCGCAGCTCACAGCTGATCTGCGTGATCGTTGGAACCCTCCCCCCCCACTTTTTAAGCATTTTTTTCCTACCTATGCACCTGAACCGGCAGGAAAAAATACTTTAAAAGGTGAATAAAAGTTGGCCACGCCTATCCAGTCACATGACCCCCACCAAGCCATGCCCACAGAACTGGTGGCAAAAAAAAATTAGATTTCACCACTGCTCAAATGTATTAAAATACATAGCTGAATAATAAAAATTGGCAGTGATGTATTGATGGTGTGATCTTCTGAAGGAGAAAGGGAGCGAATTATGGTGCTTACAGAATGAAATAATGAACAAAGTACAACTCTGAGAATAGCTTCAGGGGATAATATAAGATGCATGGCTGGGCTCATAACATCTTTCTAACAGCACAGCAATCTGGGTCTCAGTTCTGACTGAAAAGCTGCTTAGGTCTAAAATCCTTAGAGATGTATTCCAGACCATCAGATAAATACGTATTTCTTGTTAAAAATATCACACAAGTTACTTGTTTTAAAAGTTTATTCCATTTAATTTAACCTTGAGGTTAAAGGATAAATGTTAATTTTAAATGTATGTGTGTGTTTGCATAGGGGAAGATGTACATGTATCTAAAATACCATATGCCTTCACAGATTATATTGGTTTATGGATGGGAAGTTAGAAAAGGCCATTGATATGTAAGGACCAATTAAGATCATCTATCTTTGATTGGGTCTTCACACTGAAATCCTGAACTGCGAATCCCTATTTATAGAGGCTGCTCAGTTTGATGAAAGAATAAGATTTAGCTTGTTTAGATATTGGTGAATTCCCAGCTCATTTGTAGACAAGAAAAAAGGCGATTCCTTAGTTAGCTGAGCTTTATACTCAAAATGCTCCAGAAGTCGTAATTTTGAATAATATTCTGTCATTCCTAGAAATGCAAGCATTATGGCTTCCTACAGCATAAGACTATTTGTCAAATGGCAAAAAGTCATACTGCCTGCCCATATCCTTGTTAAATTAAGGTATTGCCCAATATTTTCTTCTACTGTTGTAATGCATGCTGATGGCCAAGTACCCAAATTTTGATCATATGATCTCGGGGATTCTGCAAATGTCATAAGTGTAAGTGTATTGTAACTTTGAATGGCCATTAAAAAAATGGTTGTAAGTCAGTGACTATTTGTAATCTATATACTTTTTAGCAGTTGGAATCAGTTTCCCATGAACAGAAAATAAGTATTTTTAAAAAAAGGGATTATTTTAAAGTTTTACTATTTGATGTAATGCCACCCAATTGCCTATTCTGGATGCGCAAATTGAAGATAAGCAGCAAGAAAAAAAAATCACAAAGTACCGGAACTTGCAAATTGAAGTTGAGCGACTGTGGAAAAAGAAAGTGTGTGTTGTCCTGATTCTAATTGGAGCCCTTGGAGCAATACCTTGCTATTTGGAAATTCTAAATTTATCAGACTTGAACATTCTGAGTCTACAAAAAACCACCCTATTTGGAACAGCTTATATCCTCCAACATTGCCTTAACAGTTCCTAGGTCCTTGGTTAGGACTCGAGCTGTTGAGCTACCAAACAGCATCAAAGGCTGTGAATCTCACCAAGATTAACTAATAATAATGCAGCAAAATTGCACAAACTGATTACAAAGCTGGACACGACCAACTTGCTAAATTAATCCACTGGTTATTATGTAAAAATATGATTTACCTGTATCCAAAAAGTCATGGGAGCACAAAGTGGAAAAAGTTTCCAAAAATGAGAAGGTGAAGATCTTGTGGGACTTTCAAATACAAATGGATCGTCATTTGGAACACAACACACCAGATATCATGGTTGTAGAGGGCCGAAACGTACAATTTATTGACATCATGGTACCAGGAGATGCCAGAGTTGAAGAAAAAGAACTGGGGAAAAAATCACAAAATACCACAACCTGGCCATTGAAACTACCCGATTATGGATGAAACATGTAACAGTGATACCCATTGTCATCAGGGCACTTGGCACCATGTCCAAGAACTTTATAAGATACATCAACAAATTGCAGCTTTCTGTAATAACACCAATGAAACTGCAAAAAAACTGCGCTACTCAGAACATTGTATATTTTAAGAAGATAGTTGGTTGATACCTAGGACACTGACAGCAACCCGTATCAACCATTAACACCAGTCAATGATATTTGTGATGCATTTTTGAATGTTCAGTTGACTGAGTTTCATGTTTAATGAATAAAGTATAACAACAACAACATCTGAGTGTGCCACCTCCTCTCCAGGGTGTGGGCTGGATTAGGGCAGAAGTTAGGCAATATCAGTTCCTGTGCCTTGTGGAACCAGGTGTTCACCTTGGGAACAAAGAAGGGGTCTTACAGATAACATCTTGAATGGAAAAGTCAAAGAGTCAACACAAAAGGAATACATCAGGAAGGATCCACAAAATAAAATCAAAGCTGAATGCTGGAAACATAATTAAAGCCATTAACACATGGGCAGTTCCAGTGATACACTACTCAGCTGGAATCATCAACTGGATTTTGGCTGAGTTGGAAAACATGGACCAGAAAACGTGCAAACTTTTGAATATGTACCAGACTTTACGTCCACAAAGTGACATCGACAGGTTGTACCTGCCAAGAAAAATAGGGGGCAGTGGGCTATTGCAAATCCATCAAACTGTAAAAGAAGAAAAATGAAGTTTAAATGATTATGTGAACCAAAAATACAGAAAAATTGCTGCAGGCTGTGGAAATGGAGAATAGTATAAATACAACAGAAACAAAGGCAGAATATAAGGAAAAACAGCTGGATGACAAATTAAATAGGTGGAAAACCAAAGCTTTGCATGGACAGGACTTGAAAAACATTGAAGGAAAATGTGATGACAACTTGACATGGACATGGCTTAAGATGGGAACCATCAAGAAAGAAACGGAAGGTTTAATACAGGCTGCTCAAGAACAAGCACTACAAACTAATGCCATGACAGCAAAAATACAGAAGTCCGCCAACAATCCAAACTGCCAACTTTGCAACAACAAAGTAGAAACTGTTTCACATTTAATATGTGAATGCAGCAAAATTGCACAAACTGGGTACAAAGCTATACACAACCAAGTTGCTAAATTAATCCACTGGTCATTATGTAAAAAATATGACTTACCTGTATCCAGAAAGTCATGTGAGCACAAAGTGGAAAAAGTTACCGAAAATGAGAAGGTGAAGATCTTGTGGGACTTTCGAATACTGACAGATCGTCATTTGGAACACAAAATGCCAGATATCACGGTTATAGAGGGCCGGTGCATACAGTTTATTGATATCGCTGTACTAGGCAAGCAATGCCAGAGTTGAAGAAAAAGAACTAGAAAAAAATCACAAAATATTGTGATCTGGCCATCGAAACTACCCAACTGTGGTTGAAACATGTAATAGTGATATCCATTGTCATTGGGGCACTTAGTACCATGTCCAAGAATTTTACAAAACACATAAAGAAATTGCAGCTGCCTGCAATAACACCAGCAGAACTGCAAAAAACTGTGCTACTAGGAACATCATATATTTTAAGAAGATACTTGGTTGATATCTAGAATGCTGACAGCAACCCATATCAACCATTAGCACCAGTCAATTATATTTGTGACACATCTTTAAATGTTCACTTGACTGGGTCTCATGTTTAATGAATAAAAGAAATAATAATAAAGACCCAACTAGAACAACTTGAAAAAGATACAATAATTACATTAAACAATTATATCCTGTTGTATATTACAGGATAAACATCACTGCTATAGTAGCTGAGCCATTCAAAATGTTTAAAAATATATATTAATTTTCCAATATGTCAGAAGCCACCTAAGATAGATACCAAATAATATCCCTAGAGTGTAATTCAAGAAGATAGGTGTCACCACAGAGAAAGACCTGGTCCTTATAATCAATATTCTGCCGAGAATAATATTTAGGACAGTATTGTGTGCAGAGAATAGGCTTGTAACAGAAGTTAGTTCCTGTAGAATCCTATCCAATTTATTTAGAGTTTCAAGCAAAAGAACTGGAACTGAACTTTTGTATTCAACAGTGTATTAAGAGCCCACAGAGTTCTTTTAGAATGTATCCTGGTAGATACAATGAAGAGACATAAATTCAGATTGCTGAATACAGTGGTTAGCCACTGAGTGACACAGATTGCTAGACTAAATGTATTTGGCCTGTTGTAGTAGAATGTTTCAAAGAAGCATATATTAACAGTGATGGAGAGTTTAATTACTTATATATTATTTGAGAAACAAAACTCTGCCATGTATGATCCTTTCAGGAAATTCCAAACTTTTCTTTCGATACCATCGACCGTGGTATCCTTCTGCGACGTCTGGAGGAGGTGGGAGTGGGAGGCACCGCTCTACGGTGGTTCTCCTCCTACCTCTCCGGTAGGTCGCAATTGGTATTGGTCGGGGGACAGAGGTCGACCCCTAGGCCCCTCAATTGTGGGGTGCCGCAGGGTTCGGTCCTATCCCCACTCCTATTTAACATCTACATGAAACCGCTGGGTGAGATCATACGACGGCACGGGATAAAGCAGCAGATGTGATGTGCCGATGCCTGGACGCTGTCAGGATCTGGATGGGGGTAAACAAACTCGTGCTCAATCCCGACAAGACCGAGTGGCCGTGGATGCTGCCCCCGAAGGACAGTTCAGACAGTCCATCCTTGATCCTGGGGGGTGAAAATTTAGACCCCCCATGGAGGGCCCGCAACTTGGGGGTCCTCCTGGATTCACAGCTGACACTGGAACACCACCTGTCGGCTGTGACCAGGGGGGCCTTTGCCCAGGTTCGCCTGGTGCATCAATTGCGGCACTACTTGGATCGGGGCGCACTTCAAACAGTCACTCATGCCTTTGTCACTTCAAGACTGGATTATTGCAATGCGCTCAACATGGGGCTACCCCTGAAAAGCATTCGGAGACTACAGCTAGTCCAGAATGCAGCCGCGCAAGCGATATTGGGTGTACACCCATATTACACCCATATTACACCTATCCTCCGCAAGCTGCACTGGCTGCCAATTGGTCTCCGAACACAATTCAAGGTGTTGGTCATTACCTTTAAAGCCCTACATGGCTCAGGACCAGCGTATTTGTGAGACCGCCTACTGCCACATACCTCCCAACGGCCGATAAGATCCCACAGGGTGGGCCTCCTTAGGATACTGTCAGCCGGACAGTGTCGGCTGGCGGGGCCTCGGAAGAGAGCCTTCTCTGTGGCTGCTCCGACCCTGTGGAATCAGCTACCCCCAGAGGTCCGGATCTCACCCAGGCCTTCAGAAAAGCTGTTAAGACCTGGCTGTTCTGGCAGGCCTGGGGCTGTTGACCTTATTATGTAGGGTCCAGCCCCAATCAGAACGTATGCGTGTTGGAGATTTTTTTTTTAAAAAAAATATTTTTATTTTGTTTGTTTTCTTTTCTTGTTCTGTGTAAGCCGCCCGGAGTCCTCCGGGATTGGGCGGCCTATAAATCTAATAAATTGAATTGAATTGAATTTCTTTGCTGACAATGTTCTCCTTTAAAGGATACTAGAAGCTTCTCAACCTGCTGCTGATCATTACAGAAGACATCAACTACATAGGAGGAATGTTGGGGAAAAGTGATGCTGCAGTTCTTGATACCTAGTACTTAAAGAAGTTGCTGGTGGCCAGAATAAATGTTTATGTATAATGTTTAAGAAATCCTATAGAACGAATGAAATTTCAGATTATTGGAGGAACGTAAATATTGTCCCTTCAAAAAGGGATAGAGGAAAAGAGGAACCAGGGAACTAACAACAATTTTTGCCATAATAGTCTTGCCTCAATTTTTAATTGGTTTGCTTCCTTAATGAATTATGGAAATACTACAGATGCAGAACATCTTGATTTCAGCCAAGCTTTTGACAAAGTACTAAAGATACTCTGATTAGCAAACAAGTGAACTGAAGGCTGGAGGGAATGATAATTAAGTGGATACATAAGTAGCTCAAAGTCATATTGAATGACTAGCATTCAATAGTTCCTGGGATGAGGATTTCAGTGAGGATTTCAGACTGTTTCTAAACTCAGGGACGAGGATGATCAGGGACTGGAAACGAAGTCCTATGTTGCAACTGGGAAAGTTTAGTCTGGAGAAAAGAAGATTTGCATGTTCCAGCCATTTGCTGGTACCTGAAAAGAGTCAAGATCTCTTCTGTAATCTCAAAGGATAGAACATAAAATAAGGTAAAATAACATTACAGTATCTAAATTTTAAGTAGAATATCTGATTAAATGCTGTTTAAATATTAGAAAGAATATCCTAATAGTTTGATATTAGAACCAGTAACCCAGGAACGTGGTGGACTTTCATTTACTGGCTGAGTTAAAATGAAAATTAGACATTTATCTGCTAGAAATGCTTTAATTCTGATTCCTTCATTGAGGAAGGGATTAAAGTAGGATCTAAATGCTCCTTTCCGTTTATGATTCAAATAGAAAGGGACAAATTATTATGTAAATGCAGTAAGTTCGTCATGCATTTCTTTGTTCATAAAATGAGATTCCCTACTAGTACAGTAAGACTCATGCCTTAAAAGACTGATCGTATTAATTTAATGGCCATATTTCTAGGGAGCTGTAATTCAGACTGAATTACGTCCTTCTCCTTTGTCTCCTCCAGCCAATTCATAATTAAATTCTACATATGAAGAATGGTTGCAAGAATTTGGTTTGTCTAGTCTAATGAAAAGAAGGACTATGGTAGGGGTGGGCTTCAGCCGTGTTTTTGCCAGTTTGCTCGTGTGCGCGCTGGATGCACATGGTATGTGCATGTGTAATTCAATGGAAATTGTTCTGCGCATGCACAGAACAACAACAAAAAGATGGTGACAGCGGCAACTGGGGAACTGATTCAGCTGCATGGCCAGCCTGGGTCGCTGTTAGTTCTGCGACCCAGGCCGACATACCACTACCGGTTCAGCCAAACCAAGCTGAACTGGTAGGAACCCACCTCTGGTGACATGATAGCAGTGTTCTAATATTTGAGAAACTGCCGCAAAAAGAGGAGGGGTCAACTTATTTTCCAAAGGACGGGAATATAGGACAAGAAATGGATAGAAACTAATCAAGAACAGATTCAACCTAGAACTAAGGAGAAATTTCCTAACAGTGAGAACAATCAACTAGTGGAATGGCTTGCCTTCCGAAGCTGTAGGTTCTCCATCACTGGAGGCTTTAAAGAAGAGATTGGACAGCCATATGTCTGGAACGATATAGGACAGTGGCGGCTAATCTTTTTTGGCTCCTGTGACAAAAGTGGGGGGAGCACAAGTGGGGTCATGCGTGAGAGTGCTACACTCATAATGCTATGCACTCAACATACACATGAACGTGTGACCAGCGCCCCCCCCCCCACTTTTGGCACAGTTTTTTCACCCTCCCCAGACTCCAGAGGCTTTCTAGGAGCCTGGGGAGGATGAAAACAGCCCCCCAGTGGCCCTCAGGTGGCTTCAGGAGCTTCCTTGAAGCTTCTGATGGGCGAAAAACGGATCTACAGGGAACCCGGAAGTTTGGGAATGGTGACTTCTGGTTTGTCTGTAGGGCTGATTTTCGACCTCCTGAACCTTCAGGAGGCTTCCCTGAAGGCTTCGGAGGGCAAAAAAAATGGCCCTAGGGACAAACCGGAAGTCCTGGTTTGCTCATTTCTCGTCCATTTCTGAACTTCCAGTTTGCCCATAGGGCCGGTTTTTCGCTCTCCAGAGGCTTCAAGGAAGCCTCCAGAGGGTGAAAAACGGCCTCAAAAGAAGACTGAAGTCAGCTGGCCAGTGCTTGAGCTGACAGGGCAACACTTCATGTGCCCTAACAAGTGGCTCTGCAGGCCACCTGTGGCACGCATGCCATAGGTTTGCCATCACGGGTATAGTCTCTTGCTTCAGCAGGGGGTGGCACTAGAAGACCTCCAAGGTCTTCTCCAACTCTGTTGTTTTAAAATGGTAATGCTGCTTTTTAAGATAACATATATTAGCCTATTTTCATGAGTCCGTTCTAAAGTCCCAAATTATGTGCCAGTTTCTTTTGATAACTTCCTCATCAAAATGAAAAATAGCAAGATGATCAGGGCGGCTTTTCCTAGGCAAGCTAAAACAAATACTAATTTACTGTGGCTTAGGATTTTTTTTTTTTAGTTACCATCATCTAAGGCACAGGAAATGTTTCTGTAATAGCCAGATTACTGATGTGATGAGTGGTGACAGAAATATGGTACCCTCCATTTCTCCACAGCTATTGGATCTGTCCAGTGAAGCAGGAGAGCCTGTCCTGCCTTAGCCGAAAGCCTCTGCCACTCATGAACCATTAGCAAGTTCAGCCCCTGATCTGCTTTATTGAAGGCTGCCAATAAATCAGGATAGACCCTTCTGTCTGACACTCTATGCCTCACATATCCTTCATCATAGCCATTGTCTTAGTAGCCTCCATCCTAGACTTACCCTGTGTTCAATATTTCACTTTTATATCTTTCTTAGTTTGTATTAAGTTTTTAAATCTTTATTTTTGTAAACTCTAATAAAATCATAGCAAAAAGATAATGTGGTAGGTGTTTTCCCCAAGGGGATGATATTTTTTAGAAAGAAAGAGGGGGAAGCTAAGCAAATGCACTTCCCTCAGAAGGTCTGTTAAATCAAGATTCTGTTGAAGTCTTCAGAGGGAGACATTTTTCAATAGAATCTTGATTTAATAGATTTTCTGAGGGAAGTGCATTCCCTCAGCTTTCAGGTTTCAGAGCTCATCAAGTAAATAAAAGTAATCCTGTAGGGCCCAAGAAACAGACTTTTTCTTTTGCAGTGCCAGCCCTCTTTTGTACACCTGATTACCTGAGATCAAATTGATCCTATCTTGTTTGCCTTCCAGAAAATTCTTCTTGTTTACCCAGGCAAGGTAGTCATCAAGTTTAGTGAAGTTTAGTATTTTATTATAATGTATTGCTTTTTACGCTTAGTAGACATTTTGTCAGTGCTTCAAACAGCATCCAAAATTAAATCAGAGTCCCAGGCAAAGCATTCCTCAAAGTTCCAATTTATTAAGAGAGCCTTGTTGGCACATCTGGGAAAACCCAAATCTGAAAGCTTCCTGGTTTTCCCCACCCAGGTGAAAGCTCAAGATCTTGCCCCCACACCCACAAGTCCATCACGTGATCCAATCTTCCACTGCCAAGCTGGCAGTTCCACCCATCCAGTTCTAGTCAGGTGCAGAAGTGCAAAGACAAAGGATGACCTTGGCTTTCTAGAAAGAATTTTGTTATGGCTAAATATCATCTAACTCTTTACAATCCCCCCTCCCATTTTCCCACAATAGAAAATGCATAGTAGAATAATGGAAAGTGTGGCAGGCCAAAGATCCAAAAGAAAAAATGGCTAAAAGCCTGACACATTTTAGTTTTGAGTTTTATGTTTAACGTTGTATGTTCTGATCTATTATAGTTTCCATTTAAGCTTCCACTTAAGTTCCATTTAAGCTACTCAGTTGTGTGGTGAGGGAGTGGCCATTTAAAGTATACCGTAAATAAGTAAATAAACAAACAAATAAATAAATAAATTATATGCCCAGACTCTCACCATAATAACACACCTGATATCATTTGAAATATAATCTCAACGGAACAAACCAGTGGTGGGTTCTGGATCCCGTTGCAACCGGTACAGTGCAATGGGGCCTGGTGTCCCCCACATGCACGTGCGCAGCAGGCACGCATGCAAGCATACACGCTCATGTGTCCTTACCTCTGTGACACCTCTGTGTTGCTCCAGCTGCTCGGGGGAGCATTGCACAGGCACTGTATGCTCCGTGCACATGAGCGGAAGCGCTGATGAGCTCAAATACAGGTGAGGAGCTTGGGCAGGCAAGTGTGCCCTCTGGAGCACCGTACCGGAACGGTAGCCAGTGCTCCCACAGGCACCGGTACACCTGTACCGGGGCGTACCACCTGCAACCCACCACTGGAACAAACCAATCTTGGTTTAATGGTCAATGGGCTTTTAAAAGAAGGTGGAGTTGGAACAAAATGTCCTGAATATCTAAAATCCATTAAATTGAGTTTTTGCTGTAATGTAACTTTCAACTTATAATTTCAGAGGCGTTCTGGGAGTTTTATTCAGTGTATTTGATGACTATATGTAAACCTGGAGCAATGAATTGTGTTTCATTGGGGGTGGGCTCAGTGTTACAATACAATAGCAGAGTTGGAAGGGTCCTTGGAGGTCTTCTAGTCCAACCTCTGCCTAGGCAGGAAACTCTATACCATTTCAGACAAATGGCTATCCAACATCTTCTTAAAGACTTCCAGTGTTGGGGCATTCACAACTTCTGGAGACAAGCTGTTCCACTGATTAATTGTTCTAACTGTCAGGAAATTTCTCCTCAGTTCTAAGTTGCTTCTCTCCTTGATTAGTTTCCACCCATTGCTTCTTGTTCTACCCTCAGGGTAGAGGCCTTGGAGAATAGTTTGACTCCCTCTTCTTTGTAGCAACCCCTGCTATCATGTCTCCCTAGTCCTTCTTTTCATTAAACTAGACATACCCAGTTCCTGCAACTGTTCTTTCTATGTTTTAGCCTCCAGTCCCCTAATCATCTTTGTTGCTCTTCTCTGCACTCTTTCTGTGAGGATGTGAGGATTATGTGAGGATAAGCCTTAATGGTTCAGCTCCAGAACCAAGATTATAGATAGCACGGCTAGTACAATGTTTGAGTGTCTGTGTGGAAGAGACAGCACAACAATGGTAAGAAAATACAACTAATAATACATGGCGTCCCTCTAAAGTGAGCTTTTGTTAGGAAATCATTATGCAGCAAAAAGTCTACTCAAATGTTGTCTGACTTTGGTTAAAATATTAATTACATTTTTAAAAAATGAATCAACCAAGATTTTTGAAGGTTAGATTTAAATATTAGTCTATATGCTGCCTCAGTGCATAATTTCACACTTGCCTCAATTTACAATGGTAGGCTTGGGGGTTATTTCCCTTAGCATAAAAATTGCATATAGCGTATCTAAACTCATTCAGTTAAACACTTGTATTTACTGAAAGACAAATGAGGAAAGCTAAATGGTGCACAAAGCTGTGAAAAAGCTGGTTTAGTTTAAATGCAGCAGAAATGGACAGACCATTAATGATGCAAGGTATAGAATGACCCATTCACAGGACCATTGGCAAACACATATTTTCAAAAAAATACGGAAAACATAAAATAATGTTATGGTTGGGAGTCACCACAACATGAGGAACTGTATTAAAGGGTCGCGGCATTAGGAAGGTTGAGACCCACTGGTATAGAGAAAGGTGCAGTGGTGGGATTCAGCCAGTTCGCACCTATTCGGGAGAACCAGTTGTTGGAAGAAATCTCATTTTGGTTTTTTCCACTTTACAGGGCTAATCCTGTAAAGAAGGCAGGAAGGAAACATTCTGGTGTTGTTTCTAACCTAATTTCTATTGCCCTGCTTAGAGAAACCGCCTCTCTGGTTAACCTTTATTACATTGTAACAGCTAAGGTGAAGCGCCCATTGACATGAGTGACGTTGAGTTGGCCATGCCCATCCAGTCACATGACCACCAAGCCCCTCCTACCCAGCTGGTCATTATGGCAGAGAACTGGTTGTTAAATTATTTGAATCCTACCACTGGAAAGGTGGGACAATATCCACAGGCAGTCACAGGGAACACTGTACTATTTTGAGAAAAAAAATGTTTTCAAAGAACTGTATTAAGTGAAAGCAGGGCAAATTATTTGGCTTCCTCTCAGTGCCCACCCAAATGTGTTTTCTCCTTGCAGGTATCAATATTGCTACAGGTATTATCCCTTATTTTTAAAAAAAGGCAAGCACAACAGATACTCAGTTCAAGGTGTTGATCACCACCTTTAAATTCCTGCATAGTATGAGCCCACTCTACTTGAAAACCATCTCACACAGATGGGACTGGCCTGCCCCATCTACCCTGGTAGAGGAGGAATACTGCAGATCTCATCAGCCAAGGAATTTCAGCTGGTGGGATCCAGGAGAAGGGCCTTCTCTGCAGTGCTCTCTGGAAGATCTTATCTCCTCAGGTGAGGAGTCCTGTCCTTTGGACATTTTGAAAGAGCTGTAAGATCTGGCTCTGCCAAATAGCTTGGAGACCATACTGGAGGGGAGCATCATTCTGGAGGTGATGGACTAATTAACACTTAATCCCATCTTCCACCACCACCCCACCACCCAGTGTGTTTGGATTCTTTCTTTGCCATCTTGTCTCCATGATTTTATCTGTTAATGTGTTTCATCTTTGGAGGTTCTAGCAGGGGAGCCCAGCTATCGTATACCCTTGACCGAAGATCAGTACACTCCTTCTATCTGGGATGGTTGTCCTCTTCCACCGAGTATGCAGCTTTGGGAGGGACGCACATGGAGCGGTGAGGGAGGAGGGGGACACCTGCCTAGCCAGCCAGATCAGCTGAATCAACCCTGGTGATCAATGGGATGACAGATGTCACAGCCAGAATGCCCTCACATCCATTATTTTTTTACTATTACTATTTTTTTAATACATTATAAAAAGTGATGTCTACTGCTGGTCTATGACTATAATAAAGTTATAGTCTATTCATCTGCTGTGTTTTTTCCCACAAAGGAGGATTTTAATGTTTTTCAATGTTTTTAATCCAAAGTCATTGGATACGAGAGGGGTGGCTAAATGAAGGAATAAGGGAATGAATGAATGAATACCGTGTTTCCTTGAAAATAAGACCCAACTGGAAAATAAGACCTAGCATGGTTTTTCAGGATGCTCGTAATATAAGCCCTACCCCACAAAATATCCTCTAATCATCTATCTATAGGAGCATTTTCTGCTACTATACCCATTGGTCGTCGTAGGTGCAGCACAAAAGCATAATTGAAGTGCTAAACAAGAATGCAAGGTGATCAGTTATAAAAGGCATTGAAGACTTTGAATGATTTTGCTTGTGAGATAAATGAGGACAATCTCTCTCTCCTCATGCTTCCTCAATCCAAACTTACTGTACTCTTAAATTAAAAGGATATTATTTTTGACAAATGGTGAAAAAAAATAAAAATAAATGTTTAATGTTTAAGTGACCATCATTCCCGTCTCTCCAGCCAGCATATTCATGTAGTCAAAAGTTTGCATTCAATATATTTAGCAATTATAGATGGGAATGCTGTATTTTAAACTCACATACAGTATATCAAATGAGGTTTTTCTGTGCCACTCCAATAGTTCTTCTAAAATTCAATTTAGCTGGAAAGCTACATTCATCAGTCTGGTTAGAACTGGCTAGGGGACAAAGAAAGCATCCAAAACTCGAAAGAAATCTGTCTTCTTTGTTAACTATTTCTAGGACATTTTTAATTATTCAAAAGTGTTGAAAGTTTTGAATATTTATTGTCCCAACATACCTGCTGGTTAAAGTCAGACTTACACATCATATCAAAATGCATACTTGATCACTGAGTTATTATGCTGTTTATGTAAATAAAAATATGGCAGCAATTCCATGGAGGAGATCAACATTATTCTCTTAGAGAAAATATAATTCTTTTAAAATGTTCATTCTGAAGCCGCTGTTTGATACTTAAGAGAAGCTGTCAGAAGGCTGAGATAATGTGACTTGCCTAAAACTGTTTCTTCTCAAAATACGCAAAGAGGGAAGTGTCTGCCAAATTAAGTTCTTAGGAAGAAAAGGAAGGATGCCCCATGAATATGAATGCTCTTGGCCAAAAAGCCATAGTGATGCAATCATGTCCTATTCCAAGGGAGCAAAAAACACAGCAATAATTATACATAGCATATATAGATAGTTCTCAACTTACAACCACAACCGGGTCCAGAATTTCTGTTGTTAAATGTGTCATGCCCGATTTCATGACATTTTTGCCACAGCTCTTAACCAAATCACTGCTGTTGTTAAGTGAAACATGAAGTCATTTGGCAGTTCAATCCTCACCAGCTCAAGGTTGACTCAGCTTTCCAACCTTCCGAGGTCGGTAAAATGAGGACCCAGATTGTTGGGGGCAATATGCTGACTCTGTAAACAGCTTAGAGAGGGCTATAAAGCACTGTGAAGCAGTATATAAGTCTAAGTGCTATTGCTGTTAAGAGAATCTGGCTTCCCCCATTGAATTAACTTGTCAGGAGCAAGCAGGTGTCAGCGTTCCCAGTAATGCACACACCAAAAGCAGAACTCCTAGGCAGGTAGATTCCTCAAAGAACATGTTTATTGGATACATCATATCAGCACAGCCAGTGAAAACCATCTCTAAAAGTTCCTGCTGTTTTCCCCTAATTAAAAAAGCAAAAGTTCCCCCTCCCAGATGTCATCGGTCACATTGTCCAATGAAAGTAGCTGGCAGGCTGCTTGGTCATGCTTCTCCTCCTTCAACTGCCACCTGTTGGGATGACCTTGGTTCCCACAAGAAAACTTTTTGTTTTGACTGTTAGCCAGTCTATTTACTTCCCCTTCCCTTCCCTCTCTCAGGGTTCGTGGCAACTATGAGGCAGCAAAAGATGGCTTCATCCAGGTTTGCTTCATAGTTGACAGTTGGAAGGTTGCAAATGCCACTCACATGGCCCCGGGACACTGCAACCCTATAAACACAGGCCAATTTCCAAGTTCCTAAATTTTGATCACCTGACCCTGGGGATGCTGCAATAGTCACAAGTGTGAGGTCTTAAGTCACTTTTTTCAGTACCGCTCTAAATTAGAACGGTTGCTAAACAAATGGTTAAAAGTTGGGGACTATCTATGATAAAAAGATAACACTTAACTGAATCAGGCCATCTAGTTTAATATCCTATTTCTCTTAGTGGCCAGACAAAGACTCAGATAATTGTTATTATAGCCCTGGGAAATGCTTTATAGCAGGGGTGTCAAACTAAATTTCATTGAGGACCGCATCAGGGTTGTATTTGACCTTGTGGGGCCGGGGTTGGCATAGCCAGCTTGACATCTCTCGTATTGGGGGTGCCTGTGGTGACCTGAGTGCTCTGCCAGTGAAAACGGGTCCCAAGCTCCGTTTTCAGCTGTGACGGCCTCCTGCTGCTATGACGGCCACTGCCAGCAAAAATGAAGCTTAGGAGGGCTGTATGCAGCCCTCGTGAGCTCTGTTTTCACTGCAACAGCCTCCTGCAAGCCTCTGCCAGAAAAAGCGGAACTCACAAGGGCCACCTGCAGTCACCCCGAGCTTCATTTTCTCTGTCAGAAGCACCGCGGGCCAGTTCTTTGCTGTTTCTGGAGTGGCCCTGTGAGTCACATCTAAGTACCCCTCGAGTCGGATCCCGCCCACAGGCCTTGAGTTTGACACCCCTGATCTATAAGGTGTTTTGAGTGATACTCACTTAAAGGTTCCCTGTTCTTGAGATATAATGTAATATTCAAAACCATCTTCTGATTTGGCAAAGAAAAAGGCTGCCAGGATAGGGTTAGGGTTAAGGTTAGGGTCATGAGAGGAAAAGAGCTAGAGAAGGGGCATTTGAGGTCTTTGCTACCAGAATCATGGGGCAGAACTTTGATTCAACCACCAAAAAAGATCCATTGCTTGTTATCACCATTGCTTCAAGCATTGTATAATGAGATAGAACCTGATATGAAGGAAGGTGAGGCTTCAGGAATCCTAGTTACTTCCTTTTTCTCAGGTGTGTATAATCTTCTAAACAGCTAGAGAATTTGGCAAGCTTTTGACAGGCAGAAAGTATTTACGAACCACAGAGGGGATAATGGTAATGTTAAGATAGAAATGTCTAGAACCCAATTTTTCACAATTTTTTAAAAATACATTTTTTCTAATTTTCTGTGACTTATCGAGGTTTTTTTTATTTTGTTTTATATGTCTGATGATTTCCCAGCTGATGTTTGGTGACAGGGCAACAAATTTCTGCACTTCAGTCGCAACAAACTACAAACAAGAGTTTGGGGATCATAAGGTAAAGGTAAAGATTCCCTCACACATATATGCTAGTCGTTTGTGATTCTAGGGGGCGGTGCTAATCTCTGTTTCAAAGCCAGAGAGTCAGCACTGTCTGAAGACATCTCCATGGTCATGTGGTCAGCATGACTAAATGCTGAAGGTGCATAAAACGCTGTTACCTTCCCACCAAAGGTGGTTCCTATTTTTCTACTTGCATTTTTTTTACATGCTTTCGAACTGCTAGGTTGGCAGAAGGTGGGGCAAGTAACGGGAGCTCACTCAGTTACACGGTGCTATGGATTCGAACTGTCAAACTGCCGACCTTTCTGATCGACAAGCTCAGTGTCTTAAAACAGAATGGATTGAAAATAGTCTTCTATCAATTCTGAAAAATAGCACTTTGTTCAAAAGAACAGCATGAATGGTTACAAAGAAAGACATTTCATGTGATGTCCTTCCTAAATTGCAAATAGAGCTATCTAGGATATTAGACATATTACAAAATGTACAGTATTTAGTCACATACACTGAGACCTGGCCAATGCACAATAGATGGTACATTTCTCTTAACTTCTATTAAGAAAAACGTGAGCAAATCTCAGGGGTGGGTTTCTCGCCCCGGTTCGGTTGGAACGGGGCCGGCGGCATCCTCGTGCACGCGCACAATGCACACATGCGTACTAGCGCCTGTGCGATGCTCCAGCTGCTCCTGGAGGATGGCGCAGGCGCTGTATGCATTCTGCGCATGCGTGGAAGCGCAGAACTCGTCAAAACCGGGTAAGAAACGCGGGCGGGCGGGTGGATCCTTCGGCGTTCCCAGAAGTTACTTACTTCCGGGTTCGCCGACCAACCGGTTCGCAGGGACCGCCACAAACCGCCTGAAACCCACCCCTGGCAAATCTTCATTTTTGCCACAGCTTTTGCACTGAACACAATGCAGCACAGTGAATGCCTCAGCATCTCTCCCTAGAGTAAATATAACTCTAATCTTCTAGGGAAGCCTTTGGTGCTACATATTTTTCCTCCTGGCACATGCATTGACCATCAACCAGACACAGGTCAAATTAAAGGCCACGAGCAGAAAGTAAATACAGTTAAATTGCAGCTTGCTGAACTGGCTTCATTAGACTTGAGAATAACAGGAGAAGGAAATGAGTCAAAGCAAGAAATTGTCAGCGGTCAGAAACAAAAAGCCGAGATCATATGGTGGTTCATTGTTTTTAAGCAATTGCTTAAAGTGGCCTTTGCTTCCATTAAAGATTCTTGCTATGTATATGAGTGCATTTTTCTAGGATTGGATGACACATCATTGTTTTATCCTCTTCTTCCAGATGCACTAAGAGGCTCAAAAGCAACTTTTCATATCCAATCTTGTTTAGAAGAGAGGGCAAGCAAGCTGGTTCAACAATTTCCTGTAGCATCACCCCCTGCCTGAAATTATACAATGTTTGCAAAGATATGGGATCCTTCAAGGCTCCTGTTATCTCCCTGTTCCTCTTGTCATCTCTTGTGTAAAAAAAACCTAAGGTCTGCTTGCAGTTAAAATAATATAAACAGGTATAAAAGCAGGGGTGACATTCAGCAGGTTCTGGAAAACTGGGACCAGAAATTTTGTGTAGTTCAGAGAACCGGCAAATACCACCTCTGACTGGCCCCAGAGTGGGGTGGGAATGGAGATTTTTGCAATATCCTTCCCCTGGAGTGGGGTGGGAATCAGGGGTGGGGTTTCTTCCGGCATTATTGCCGGTTCACTCCGTGGACAATTTTGCTCCATGCGTGTACGCAGTTGCTTATAAATAGGTCTGCGAATGCACAGAACATTTAAAAAGATGGGGAAAATGTTGTGGAGATTGGGGAACCAGTTCAGAGGTGTGGCAAGCTTGCTATCCCTACTGGTTCGGAGACACAGTTGCCATTTCCACTACCGGTTCCACCGAACCAGTGTGAACCAGTAGGAACCTACCACTGTTGGGAATGGAGATTTTGCAGTATCCTTCCCATGCCACGCCCACCAAGCCACACCCATAGAACTGGTAGTAAAAAAAATTGAATTTCACCACTGCATAAAATTAAGGTATAGTTTTATATGTAAAATCTCATATCTAAATTTGTATTTATTATTAAACTTTATTATTTATACATCTATCATTTTAATATGTCAAATGGTATCTGTAAAGTATACTGCTTCATATGCAGTAGTGGTTAAAATCCTGGCCTAGAAATAGGAAGTTTCTAGTTCCCCCTTAGGCATGAAAGCCAGCTGGGAGACTTTGGGCCAATCACTCTCTCTCAGCCCAATCCACCTCAAAGTGTTGTTGTTTTTTTGTTATAAAGTTTTTTATAATCACATGTATACTATTACATAGCCAGCATCATATTGTATTATTAAATGTTTACATCCATTCATCTTACCATCAACTCCCAAACACAATTAGAAGACCTGGCTTTTCCGGCAGGCCTGGGCTGTTGACCTCTTGATTGAGGTCCAGCCCCGCTTAGACTGGGTGCATGTTGTGTTTCTTTTAATTTGTTGTGTCTTATTTGTTTTAATCCTTTTTAATATTTCTTATTTCTTATTTCTGTAAGCCGCCCGGAGTCCTCCGGGATTGGGCGGCCTATAAATTCAATAAATGGAAATGGAAATGGAATTATTGGCTCTTCTGCTCTCCATACGCTATATTTGTACCTTATCCATCACTTTCTTCTCCCTTTCTCCTCCCCCTCCCTACCTCCTTTCTTCCCTCTGTCATCCTTCTCTTCTCTACTTTCCCTTCCTCTCTCCTTCTCCTCTCTCCCCGTTCTACTCATTTCTCTCCTCCTCTTCCCCTCACCCTCTCTCCTATCCCTCTCTTCTTCCCTTACCTCTCTCCTCTATTTCACACTCTTCATCTCATTTACTTGGTGTATTTCAGCTTCTGAGCAATCTCCATTTTATGTTGATGGTATTTATAATTCCTTTTCAATATACATATTTAATTTTAACATGTATTCTCGTCCTTTTTAAAAAAAATAGAACAAAAAAGTATACATATATAGTCATTGTACTTTTAAAACCTCCCCCTCCATCTTAATTTTGGCCGAGATGTAGACCTGGTTACAATTTTCAGCTATTCTCATCATTATCTTTATATAATTATACATCCTTACATGCCCCCAGTTAGTGATTCTGTCTTTAAATCTCAATAGTTTCCATTGTAAGTGTATTTTATGTTCCCTCTCCATTTTCCATATCTTAGATTAGATTAATTGTTTATAAATGGCAATCCTCACTGTTCAATGTTCATTACAATTCCCTTAATCTATTATATAGGATAACAGAGGTAAACATCTCACTTTATTCATCATCTTAAAAATTCTATATATGCCCATGTTTCATATATTTTAACCCATGCTTACTTGTCCTTCTATTGTCATATTCAGTCAATTCACAACTCAATTTAATTATCATGTATGAAAGTGAATCACAAACCTCTGCTTTTCAACCTCCCCATATCAGTATCATATTTGTTCATATTCCGTATATTTTAACCTTTGTTTCATTATCTTTCCATTATTATAGTCAACCAATTAGCAACTCCGTTTTATTGTCATATTTAGGTATAAAAACCCTCACAGGGTTGTTGTTGTTGTGGGGAAAATAGGAGGAGAAGGAGCGCTAGGTTATATCACTACCTTGAATAATTTATAAAGTAATAAAGGCAGGATAAAATCTGTAAAGAAGTGCAGAGTTAAAGATATAAAAAGAAGACAAAAAGAAACAGCTTTGTGCTTCCTTTTTGCAATTATTTATATCCTACTTTTCAGAATAACCATTTTCCCAAAGCGGATTTCAAGTAATTGAAAATGAAAATAATATATATAAATATAAATATTATATAAAAACATCCTAGGACACGGGTGTCAAACTCGCCATATCACATTGCCATCACATGTTGTATTGCAACATTTTTTTCCCTTTGTGGAGCTGGGGTGGGTGTGACCTGCATGTGGCACATCCAGCCCATGGGCCGCCAGTTTGACACCCCTGTCCTAGGATCTCTGTCGAGAGAAGACAGTTCAGATGGAACAGAGTTTTGGAACTTCCGTTTGTGGAAAAACAAGCATCCTAAATCAAAGCATAAATCCTACATCGAAAACGTGGACAATGTTAATCCAGAGGCAGAATAGAGTCCTCACCCAATTTTTGTTTGCCCCCACCGCCAAGCTTCACCTTGCTGTAATCCAGTGCCCTTTGTGCGTATATGCATTTTCATCATGCATTCAAATAGCCAGCCTTCCTACCCAGAGAAATAAAATGGAAATGTAACCCCTTTGACATGCATTTTATAGCCTTATATGAGCCGAGGTGGCGCAGTGGTTAGAGTGCAGTACTGCAGGCTATTTCAGATGACTTCTAGCTGCAGTTCGGCAGTTCAATTCTCACCAGAGTAAGGTTGACTCAGCCTTCCATCCTTCCGAGGTGGATAAAATGAGGACCCAGATTGTTGGGGGCAATATGCTGACTCTCTAAACTGCTTAGAGAGGGCTGTAAAAACACTATGAAGCGGTATGTAAGTCTAAGTGCTTAGGAGTCTTTTATTTTTAGGAAAGCCTGGGCCCTTGGCTACAAAAACTGACCTTGGCATTGGCAATAGGAAAAGAGCTGGGAATCCTGGGAATTGAAATCCACACACCTTAAGGTTGCCAAGTTCAAAAAACACTGTTGTAAATAGTCTGAAAATCCTCTGATCGGCTCCATTTCAACAATAGCCCATTAACTAATTGTTCTGGTTAATGCCAGAGCCTTTCCTAACATTCTTAACCTAGATTAAGTTCCTGGTTCCTTCCCTGGATAGGAATTTATCTTACGTTTGCCCACCTTGCCCTGTGGAATTCAGAGATGCAGCATTTTAAAAGGCGTCACATATTGATTCCACATTTTACAGTGTGTAAAGTTATTCATTGATTTATGCCAATCAGTAAAAATGCCTGCAAGATTTTATCTTGAAAATAATAACCCCACCTGGTTCCTATCATTTCTGTTTTTATAGGTGAGAGTTGAGGCACAAAGCAGAAAGTTATTCACTTCATCCTATAATACAGAATATGTAACATCCAATATTATCTCTTAAATCATACTGACTTGCTATATACAAGAAGACTGGAGTACCCTAATCAATAATTGGCATTTGATGTGCCAAGATGAAGCTGAAAATCACAGGAAGCAAAGCTTGAACGTCACATGATTCCGAAACCTTCCAGTGAATTAGTTGTGATGGGCTGCTATATGAAGAGAGACACTATTATAAAAGTTACAAAATTATAAAGAAAGAACTTCCGGATTAACCACCAGGTGCCTAACTCTCTTTTGAGGACAGAGGTTACCAACCTTTCAGACCTCAGGGACCACTAAATTAATAATTTTAAATCCCGCGAACCACTAGTATGAGCTGTCTAATGACCGGCTGGGTGGGCGTGGCTAGGTGGTCATGTGACTGAGTGGGCATGGCCAACTTGATGTCACTCACACCGAGGGATGCCTTGCCAGCCTCTACTCGCCCCTCCCCTCCCCGCCACTCCTTGCCTGCCCACCTGGGATCCTTAGGGCCCCAACAGGAAGCAGTTGTTGGAGCTAAGCAACCACCATGAGAAAGAGTTGGCCAAACAGCTGGCTGACTTTAAATTGAATCTGACCAAGAAGGAAGCTCAGCAGAAGCACCTCACTGAGGACTACGAGCATAGGCTTTGGAAGCAGAGGATAGACCTGCGGGAGTGCAAGGCCAGGTACCGGCACTGGAGGCTCACTGGGTTTAGATAGTCAGACAATTCCAGGTCATGATACAGTCCCACTGGAACAAGGCCCTCTGGCTCTTCGCAACCAGCAGCACTTCTCTCCAGACTTTGCCCAAAGCCCCATACCAAGAGGCTGAAGCAGACCCCAAGTCGGAATGTCTGCCCTCCTCCAACCTGCACAAAAAGACTCTGAAGAGAGAGACTCTCTGCAGCAACACAAGCGTTCATTGCACGTTTCTGGCCCAGGAGCCATAGTTTGATGACCCCTGATTTAGTGCTACATAAAAAATGCAAATAATTTTTCTGCAGGCCACCAAAATTTTCTTGTGGACCACAGTGGTCCACGGACCACCAGTTGGTGACTGCTGTTTCAGGAAATTATGCTCACAAGGTGCTTCCAATCTCTAGCCAAATGATTAACAAAACATCCTATTACAGATCATCAGTCACAGTTGATTCATTCATAGACAGTGTTGAAAAATGACTTTATGACCAATCCTTGCTTTTATAACCTTCACATGTCTGTTAAAAGTTAAAGTAAACAGAGTTGAAATTTTACTTAACAACCACTTCACTTAACAATCACTTCACTTAACAACCACGTTGCCAGTCCTAATTGCAGTCACTAAATAAGGACTACTGCATTTTTCGGAGTATAAGACGCACCATGATTTTGAAGAGACAAATTAAAAAAAAAGTTTTTGCATTCTGCAGACCTCCCAAAATGGCCTGTTTTTCACAAAAAAAGGCCCGCTTTCCCCCCCCCAAAAGGGCATGAATAGCCTTTAGGAGGCTTGCAGAGTTCTCCTGGGGGGGGGACCACAAACGAGCAAAAAACAGCCCGTTTTCCACTCATTTCTGCCCTCCCCAGCTGCCAGGAACACTCTGGAAGCCTCCTAAAGGCAATGCACAGTCATTTTGCTGAAGGGGATAGGGTTTTGGGAGGCAAAAAAATGCTGTATTCAGTGTATAAGATGCACCCAGATTTTCAGCCTTTTTTCGAGGGAAAAAGGTGTGTCTTATACTCCAAAAAGTTCGGTACCTATATTGACATCTCTTGGAAAGTTTTCTTAAAGAGGGTTCTGGAATGTGGTCCTACAGTTTTCCCCGAGTCTCCTCCAGACTGGGGTTCTATTTCAATTTTTGGGAGTGCTTAGAATGTATTTCACTGTGTTTTAGAGCTTACTTTATTGTTGCAAGCTGACAGAGTGTGACATTGTGTATTAATATAATCTCCATCATTCTTCAGCTTCTAGGCTGCCCCTGCTTTCCAGTCTGACTCCATGGAGCTCCCACACAGAATTTCTCTCTCAGATGGAACTCAATCATAACAAATCGGAGAAACTGCAGAGCAGTGCAGAAATGTTTGCATAGGGAATGATATGTGCAGCCTATGGAAATCTTAACCTAGACCCTTCCTATCAGCATTTTATTTAAATCTTCCTTTGTGTGGGGGGAAAAACCCTTCCTTATCAGGTTAACTCAGCGAGAAAGAAAGAAAAATGCAGATAATATTCAGAAGAGCAGTAGCATCAGGATGCCATGCCACTTGATCACTGTTCTCAGTGCTGCAACTTGCAGGAATAAATAACTACCAAGTGAAATCATTTTCACCAATTCGTGAACTGGCCCTGAATTCAGAGCATGTTCCAGATCTGTGCAACTGCTTTTGTTTTAAAAATATTGCCATTGTATGTTCTGTTTCAAGATGCACAAATAACATTAATCCAGAGCAGTGTTTCTCAACCTGAGCATGTAAATTCCAACCACAGGAGGCTGGCTGGGGAATTGTGGGAGTTGGAGTCTACTCATCTGAAAGCTGCCAAATCTGAGAAACAAGGACTTAGAGTTTAGCTTTTGGACAGCCAGTCTAGCCAGATGCCACTACTCTGTAATCTCCGAAGCTGCTGAGAGATATAGAAGAATTATCAGGGTTTTATTCACCCTATCTTCCTCCTAAATTCTTCCATCATGGAAAACAGTGTCATTCAGTGCCAAATCTAGGCTGGAATCCTGCTTAAGAAAGATTAAGAAAATCAGCATGATCTAAAGGGATAAATGCAATGCAGAAAAGGATGAACACAACACACTTCCTTCCCCAGCATGAAAGGAAGAAAATTTTTGTGCCTATGATTAATTTGGTCAGGAGTGTGGCTACACTGCTGTTCAAATATCATGCTATTCTTAACCACAGTGGATTAAGACATGCAAGTTCGGATGCTCAAGTGTGCGGAATGACACATGCCCTGGGTGGTTTGAGTATCATGTTAAGACACACCTCCTTCGAGCATACCAACAGCATAAGCAAGATAAACCTGTGACACCTAATTGTAGTTCAAGTGTTTTCCAAAGAGGATGTTTGCCGAAATGTAATTAGCTAGTGGCTGTGTGATTAGGCTGATGGCTCACATGTTTTTGTTCCTTTAGCACCTGCCGGTTTGCATACATCATATAAATTGGCTAGGTTCCATCCATCTGAAAGCAACTTCCTCAGAAGAAGCTATTTTTGAAGGTTATCCTGATCTTTCTTTGTTGTTGTGCATAGAAACAGAGCCAAAATAATGCTAAAATAATGGAAACGGTCCAACTTTCTTGAGTGAAGAAGCTGGATGGTATTAACTGCTGATGTAATGCAAGAGGCTCAAAAGGACTGAGTTTCTAGATTAAGCAAAATGCTAACGGTTTCCTTTACTGAACACATCTTGGGTAAGTTAGAACAAGGGTCATATGAAGAGTACAGTTAGAGTAACCTAAAGACCCAACCACTGCAACCTTTCCCCACCTTTCCAGATGTGTTAAATGTCTACTCAATCATTATTATTTTTTATAATTATAAATATTTTATATTTTATATAAATATATTTTATTTATATTTTTTATAATTATAAATACTATTACAAACTCAATGTAAACCAAACTCGATTGCAGAAAATACGACTTCAGCAACAGAGCGGTCAATGCCTGGAATGCACTACCTGACTCTGTTGTTACATCTTCAAATCCCCATAACTTTAACCTTAAACTCTCTACTATTGACCTCACCCCATCCCTAAGAGGTCTGTAAGGGGCCTGCATAAGCGCACCATCGTGCCTACCATCCCTGTCCTTACTATCCCCATTTATTCACCCCTGTTTCATTCATACCCATGCTTATGCTTATACCTATTGTCTTGTAAATGATTGACGAATCAAATCAAATCAATAAAAAATACTCCCATAATTCAGAAATTCAGAATCTTTGCCATTCTGCCCATTTAGAGAAGATGCTGTATGAGGTACATACAGGTTGGTAAGTGACAAAGATAGGAGAAAGAAAAGGAGGGTTGTGTGCACTGACCATGCAGAAAAAGGAGAGAGAGGAAAGACAAAGTAAAGATGTAACTGTCCTTTTCCAGGTTTCACACTGTGATCTAAGAGTCATAGTCACACTTCTCTAGATCAGTGTTTTTCAACCACTGTGCCGCGGCACACTAGTGTGCCGTGACATAGTGTAAGGTGTGCCGTGGGAAAAACACCCAATATACACTCAATATAGGCACAGTTAATTTTTTTAAACATTTTCTAATGGTGGTGTGCCTCGTGATTTTTTTCATGAAAAAAGTGTGCCTTTGCACAAAAAAGGTTGAAAAACACTGCTCTAGATCAAAAGCAGCAGAGTAGACAGAGATGGGATCAAGATTCAGTCCACGATTCAAGAAAAAAGTTTTCCTGTAGGCAAAGCAAGTTCAGAGATCTTATAGAAACTGAGTCATCCAAGTAGTCAAAGCAAGGATTAGATTTAAGGAACAGAACTGTCTTGGCAAATTGTCACATACAGTGTTACAATATTTGAATGATTCTAAGCAAATACTTTTATTGCAAAAGTTCCTGGTCTCCTCCCAAAGCTATGCAATACCAGTGAATTGCAATTGCTGGGTTACTTGGTAACAAGAGTCTATGTAGACTAGTTAGACTATTACTTCTAATATACACTCCCTAGTAATCTAATATTTGTCTTCCAGCTTTTGCATGGAAGTATTATTACAATTTTGATAACTGTGAATCTCCCTAAAATCTAAATGCTTTAGATTTAGAATCAGAAAGTGAAAGACAATTCTGCCAAAGACACAATAATGACTAAAACAATCAGTGTATGTAGTAATGGCCAAGTAAAATCAAGTCTTCAGAGATTAGAATCATAGGGCTGGAAGGGTTCTTAGAGTTCTTCTACTCCACTGCCCAAAACAGGAGTCCTTATTCCACCCCAGACAAATGGTTGTCCAATTTTTTTCTAGAAAACATCCAGCAATGGAGCACCTACAACTCCAGGAGACAAGCTGTTCCATTGATTAATTGTTCTCCCAGGCAAGCACTGCAGGCACTATTGACAGGCAGGAAAGAAAAAGAGAAGGATGGGCATAGGAATGACGTGCGAACAACCAGGAGGCAATCCAGAAGGAAAGAGGAGGTAGGAAAAAGATGCATATAGCCTGGAAAAGGACCCAGGAAAGAAGACATATGGAGTGGATAAGTATAAGTAAGTAGCAAAAAATGAAAATCAGAGGGTTTTTTTGTATGTGTCTTAAAGGGACAGCAGATCTTGGGGTTGCAAAGAAAGTAAGCACAATACAGTGGTTCATAGACTTTAGTGAGTGTGGAAATAGATATGAAAGATGTAGAGATGGTGAGAGAAAAGTGTGAAGGATTGTGGGAAGTTATCTTCCAGCCCTCTCCCAGAAAAATGAAATATCCTAGGAAATATTGAAAAGGCAGAATATTTCTCTGGATATGAAAAGAAAGAAACATGTTTTAAAAGACAGAATAGCTTCCTGCCCATCCCCACTGTTAATGGGCCATTAAGAAGGCCAAGCTAGTCCCTTTTACATAATAAAGACTTCTCCACTGCAGCCCCAGGGGGGATGGGAGTAAAGGCATGATAATATTGGCCCTTTACTCAACTGACCACATGGCATCTGAGAATTCAACTAAACCTGGATTCAAAACACAGTCCAGAAAGTTGCCGCTGCATGGCGCTATGGGAGTCTGACAACCAATCAGAATACATTTCTTACACAGGAACAGGAAACAGAGAGGTGGGACTAAACAGGTTATAAAAAGCCTAGCAAGCCCCTCCTTCAGCCCTTCTCTTCTTCTCCACCAACATTGAAGCATGTGATCACCTTTTCTGTTCAGGGATCAAGCCATGTGGCCCTGTCAACAATAAACCATCTTTCCAAGCAGCCTCCATGTCTCCAGTGTCTTTTTCCCCACTTGGAGCCGAACCCAGAAGGAAATTTCTTTCATCAGGATTAAGGAAGAAGAAGCTGGAAAAAATATGGCAGTTCTTCCATGGATCAGGGGTGTGTGGTTTTGCATGGTTCCTGGATTCCATGCATGGGGCTTCACTCGCTTGCATGGTCTGGGTCCTAGCAGGCCATGGATCAGTGCTGGCCAGCGGACCAGGAGTTGGGGATCCATGCTTTAATTGATTCTGATTTACAAATCAATACAAATTTGAGGTATTATGCATGTTGTAATTAATGCATTGCAGTTTTTATACACTCCCTGCAATTGAAATACATGGTACAGAAATTTAATAAATAAACAAGGGACACAGTAGAACCTCTTGTCACCATCATAATTCATTCCAAGCAAACAATTTGGTTGTGACCGAAACATAATTTTGGAAATTTGGTGCTTACAAAAAAAAAAAAAATTGGCATGGAAGGGGAAATCGGACATGAAAAAAAAAAGGGAATTTTTTGGTCAGAACCCAATTTGGTCATGGTCAGAAGTGTTCATGACCAGAGGTTCTACTGTACCTGATATGCCACACAAAGTCCTTGGGGAAACTTATGGGCTACACTCAAAGTTTTGTGAAGGTTATCTGGTTCATGGACTATAGCAGTGATGGAGAACCTTTTTGTTGTTGGGTGCCAAAAATATGAGGGCATACGCATGATAGTGTGTGCATGTGCTGGCACCTATAATGCAAAGCATGACCCCACATGCGCATGCACACACAACCTCCCCCATGCTCCCCCACCATGCATGCCGCATTGCTCGCCTCCAACATGAGTTTGGTATTTCCTCCAGGGGCCGGGGGAGGCTCCAGGAAAGCCTCCAGAGTCTGGGAAGAGCGAAAAACAGGCCTCCAATTGGCCCATTGGGCCCATTTTTCACCCTTCCCAGGCTCAGGAGGCTTTCCTGGAACTTCTGGTTGGTCCTTTGGGCCCAGTTTTCATCCTCCCTCGTTCTCCGGAAGGCCGAAAATCAACTGACTGGCACACACATGCCAATGGTGGGTTCCAGATCCCGTTCCAACCACTACAGTTGGAATGGGCTCGGCAGCATCCACATGGACGCTCGCAACGCGTATGCACACACGCACAGCACGGGCATGCATCTTAGTGCTTCCAGGAGCCTCTGCGACACTCCAGCTGCTTAGAGCATCGTGCAGCCGCTGTATGCACCGTGCACGTGCGCTGAAGTGCCGAAGACTTAAAAGACCGATAAGGAGCTCAGGCAGGTGGGTGGGCCCTCGGGAGCACCATACCAGAACGGTATCCGTTGCTCCAGGCAGGCTCTGGTACACCCGTACCGGGGCATACTACCTGCAACCCACCACTGGCGCATGCGCACTGGAGCTGATGGCTCACATCCTGGCAGATATGGCTCCACATGCCACCTGTGGCATGTGTGCCATAGATTTGCCATCATGGGGCTATATTTTTAAAGATCTCTTTTCTAAGCAGATGCATCTATTTCCATCTACATATCTATATTTGGGGGGGGGGAAAATCATCGCTCTTTGAATTGTCTGTCATGCTAAAGTCACAGAGTTTTAATCAAGGAGAGAAAATATAAATGTAAACAGAATTGGTTAAATTTCATCAAAGGAACTTGAAGGGCTAGGCGAGAGAAGTATGAAAAACATCCATCACAATACGCTGCAAAACCAGAACAATCATTCATTGTGTAACAAATCTGCTAGAATCTTAGTTAGGGTTGCGGCAAATTAGGAAATAATCATAGCAAAATCCATCCTAACAAAACTGTTCTGAATTACTTTCCAGCTTCTTAATTTCCTAGTGATGTCATTGGCTAAGACTGTAGTAGCCTGAATTATTAAAGACATTCCATGTAATTATGAGAGCGTTTGAGGCTCAAATATAACATTTGGCCTATTTTATAATTATGCTATTGTTTATGGTGGATTTTTGGTTAACAGTCAAGTGAAATAATGAAGAATTTGTTTGATCTGATGAATAAATCATTAGTAAAATCTTGATGGATAGGATTGATAATGTCTTATAAATATTGGGTCAGGATCTAAATAATCCACGTATGTGGTTTAGATCCACAAATAAAATGTGTCATCAATATCTTAAAATGATTAATGCCAAGAATTTTCCTTTCTGGTTCAACTATTGCCACCTAATAAAGTATTGTTGTCATTTGCTCTGTTATCTTTTGGAATGTCTTCCATAAAGGGTCTCCAGATACCCCTAAGATACCAGGGATAATGAAAATTGTTATAATTTTCTAAGTGGATTTCATTCACACACCCCAAACTAATGTGCAGAATATGATACAATCATCCTTCCGAATACAAACTTTTCCTACATTTTGCACTGCTATTGTCAGCTATAAAAATGTTTGTCTCAAGGGCAAAGGCACATAAAAATTTAATAGTGGAAGAAAATGTACAAAAGTGCAGGTCTAGAGAAAAATGCATGCAATATAAATGCAAAGTTTTGTTGCTTGACTGAGCTTATGAAAACTGACTGCATAAAGATAGATCTGTCCATATCTAGTCAATTCTTTGATGAATGAGACACCACACATTTGTGGTTATTAAATATAACCCCTCTGGGCTGCAAAACCCCAAATTTGGAAGCAAAGCAATATAGAGAAACTGTCTCCTTGCAACCAACTAGCGGCCATCTGGTTATCAGTAGGCCAGATCTGTTAGTCACAGTATGTAGTGATTTAAAATAGACAGGATAATCCTTCCATGTACTCCCTATCTCCCTCTTAACTTTTGGTCCCAGCCCAACCTTCCTTCTTGAAGACCAATGGTTTCCTTTAATACTGTTTTTGGGAGATTGATTCAGAGGTTGGTTTCACAAAAGTTTACCACTGGTTCACCCTGCCCGGACACGCTCACTTTGTGAGCACGCACGCCTTCTGTACATGCACTTTGCATGCATGCATGCAGTTTCAAAAATGTGGCTAAATAGGACGGCATAAAGCCAGGGCAGATGGGCAGATCTTCCCGCAGGGGTGGATCCACCCAAAGCTCACCACTACCGGTTCGCTTAAACCAGTCCAAACCAGCTGAATACCACCTCTGGATAGATTATACTCATTTTAAATATTACAGTTTTAAATTTGAAACTCTGATAGCATAGCAGAGAAAGCAAACCAAAAAAAGACAATGGAGATTTCACCCTTTTTCCTCCCTGTCCTTTGACCATCGCCAGGGTCAAGCCCAGTTCACCTCTTTGCCTAAGGTCTCCAGATCCAAACTGACCCCTTCCTGCTCCAATCAAAGCCTTCTCCCATCCTACCTAAAGCAAAGCATACTATAGAATTCTCCCCAGTAAACAGTACAAGGGCAGCTCTTACAGGGGAATTGCAGCCTAGAGAACTTTCAAACTTTCATCCTCCTCTATCAGCTGATCACCTCAACATTCCCTCTTTTTTTTGTAAAAGTTTTTTATTTTTAAACAAACAAAAACAAACAAGACATCAAACATAAAACCTTCTTCAATTACATATAGCGTGTCGTTTGGTTACAGGCTTTTGTGCGTCCTTTCCATAGTCACCATTTTCAGTTGAATATAAAATCACAAATTATCCATCAAATCTATATAAATACATTATTATCACTGTACAACATTTGTTCAGCTGCAATTGTTATTCCTTTATTTTGAACAAAGTATTCTAGGTATTGGGTTCATATATATAATAATATTCCATTACATCATTCTTAATCTATTTACTAGTAATATACCTTTATAATATCACCTATATTATTCTTATAGTATGAAAAATTCTCCAACATTTTTCATTTCCATTTCATTTTTTAATCTAACCACTGATAGAATAAATCCCATACCTTGTAAAATTGTTCATCTTCTTGTTCTCTAATTTCAAATGTCAATTTACTCATTTCGGCACATTCCATTATTTTTAGAATAACTTCCTCCTACGTTGGTGTTTTCTCATTTTTCCAGTTTTTTGCAAATACAATTCTAGCTGCCGTTAACACATTTACAATCAAGTATTTCAGATCTCTATTCTACATTTCCGGTATAATTCCCAATAAAAAAACTCTAATTTAAAGTCTATGTGTTTTCTCCAACCATGTGTGGATTTTAGTCCAATATCTTTTAGCTTCTGTGCAAGTCCACTATATATAGTTGTATGAACCTGGTGTCTGATGATATTTCCAACACTTTTCCGATTTATTCTTGAACATTCTTGCTATTCTCGTTGGGGGTAGATGCCACCTGTAAAACATCTTATATAAATTTTCTTTATATGCTGTTGACATTGTCATTTTATAATTTTGAGACCACAATTTCTGCCACTTCTCTAGTTCAATCCCATGTCCAAAATTTTTCCCCAAAGCTATCAAAAAAAGGACTTTCCCCAGTTCTGCTGTCCTCCTGAAGGGCTTTTTTGCCTAACATAGAATAATCCCAGGTACCCAGGATCTGCCTCACCTCCTGAAACCACCCAGCAATCTAGGCTTTCTATCTTGTAGCCTTCCGTTTCTATAAAATCTTTCCTTTCCCATTGTTTATGGTAGGTCTTTCCTGTAAAGCAGGCACCCAATAGATATTTGCAATTAACAGGGTTCCTCTACTCAGTATTGTACTGTTCACTCATCCAGTCACTCATGTTCATTCAACGCCTATTCATTATAATCCTATCTCTTCTTCTTTTACGATACACACTTAGGTATCCCAGTCTCATTGCACTCAGCTTTAAAGCTTTAGCACATTTTGGTTTTTCAAACCCTGTGAGCAACTTAAATCTGCAAAACATTATCTATGCCGAAGAATACATCAGTCCAGGAATGACATTTTTCAAGGCTACAAGGCACTCATGTTTTAAAAATTTGTCCTTGCAAAACTGTCAAACAATAAAGCTTTTCATGAAATATATCCTCCCATGACTGTGCATAATTCCTTCACTGCCTGATACAAGGAAGCTAGAATTATTTTTTAGATTATTTGCTCTTCCGTGTATCATTTGAGAAGAGAGAAGCAACACATAGTAACCAACAGCGAGCAAGATATTTTTCTTTATTAACATATAAACTCGATAAAATTAAAAAAGAAGCAATGGGAGCAACCTAGAACTAAGGAGGAATTAGTTTTTAGAACAAATTAATCAGTGGAATGACTTGCCCCCAGAAGTTGTAAATGCTCCAACACTTGAGGTTTTTAAAAAGAGTTTGGACATTCATTAGTTTGAAATGGTATAGGGTTTTCTGCTTGAGCAGGGTGTTGGACTAGAAGACCTCACGTCCCTTCCAACTGTTATTCTGTTAGTTATTGATTAGTTTCAAGAAATTTTTGGAATCAAGCACAGATGATGGCTATTAATCGATTTAATGAACTTTGAGCACATCTGAAAAAACATGGGCTGCTTTAGTCAATAGCAAAGAGATGTATTTATGTGAAGTCCAAAGCACTTCTTCTAAATTATTTTCAAAATGTACACAACTGTAACATTTAATTTAGAACAGTCTGTTTCCTGCATGGAGGAGGATAAGTATATGGTTAGAATAAGTCACTTAATATAGGTAAAATGAAGAAGTAGTGACCAATTGCCATTATAGCTTGGGAAGTAGAATGTCCTAGATTGGCCTAAAATTAGGAATGACTCCATCTCCTCCAGCAATATAAAATAGGGACAGGATCAGTTTGTAGGTTATCAATAGCTCTGTATATATTTGGATAATAATTCTTTCTTGCCTGAAATGTTTTAGCATGTGGACAATTGAAGGGTATTTGCCAAGTAGAGTGTCAGGCCTGCAGCCGTATTTTCTTTTGGATCTTTGGCCTGCCACACTTTCTATTATTCTACTATGCATTTTCTATTGTGGGAAAATGGGAGGGGGGATTGTATGGAGTTAGATGATAAGTAGCCATAATAAAATTCTTTCTAGAAAGCCAAGGCCATCCTTTGTCTTTGCATCTCTGCACCTGACCAGAACTGGATGGGTGGAACTGCTAGCATGGCAGTGGAAGATTGGACCATGTGATGGGCTTGTGGGTATGGGACAAGATCTTGAATTTTCAACTGGGTGGGGAAAACCGGGAAGCTTTCAGATTCGGGTTTTCCCAGATGTGCCAATATGGCTCTCTTAATAAATTGGAACTTTGAGCAATACTTTGCCTTGGACTCTGATTTACTTTTGGATGCTATTTGGAATCCTGACATAAGTTGTCGTATTTAAGAACCTGAGAAGGGCAAGAACAGCCGTAATTAGCAAAATTAGCTTTATTAATCACACCAGACAGTAAACGAAGCTCCGTGCTCCCTCCGTGTGGAATCTGGAAAGTGAACAAAGTTTATATGTTCTGTAATGAAATTCTATCTAGTAAAAGCACATGAGAGAGCAGTTCAAAGGCTGGATGAGCATATGGTACAGCTCTGCAGATGGGAAAAATCATTGCTGGAAAACGGCATAAATGCTTCTTTCATTAAGAGATCATCATTGTGGAATAGGAAATACACAGCAAGTAGCAATCATTTATTCTGGCTAAAACAGGTCTGGCTAGCTTCCCACACTTACACACACACCACACACACACACTACACACCACACACACACACACACACACAGAGAGAGAGAGAGAGAGAGAGAGAGAGAGGTATAACCTTAGCTGATCTGATTTAACAGTCTGCAGATTAATGTTTTGGATAGAAAGCTCAGCTATGAAATCCAGTCAGTTTATGTAATCAGATTGATTTAAACTGCAGAGGAGTGGATGAAAAAGTGTACCTGATTCATCCTTATTTTATTCACATTTACCAAACCCTGGGTCTGAACTGAAGTGCATTTAGCTGTTCAACTTTGCACTCGGCAGGATAAAAATGAAGAGGGGGAGTACATAAATTAGTGGAAATTATTCAGAAAAATGCCTGCATTCAGCTGCCATAATAACATGTATAAAAGATATTGTAAATGAGGAAAATTGCTTTCTTCCCCTTCCCCACCCCACCCCATCCCCCAAAAATCTGTTTGGTATTTAAAAATGTTTGGGGAACAAGTGACACATGTGGATAAGAAGATCATATTGAGCAACAATTGTGCCCTTACTGGACCGGAAGTCCCTTCAGATGCTTACTCATGCTCTGATTTCCTGGACTATTGCAATGCCCTGTCCTTGAAAACTACCAGTACTTGGAAGTGCCAGCTGAGTAGAATGTGTCATGTTGCCCTATGAACTCTGCTGATTACCAGTCAGTTCCTGGATATAATTCAAGGTCTTAGTTGGCCTCTATAAAGCCCTTCATGGCATAAAGTCTAGTAGTCTAAAGAACTATCACAACTCTCTGCATCTTTGATGATTGTCTACACAGGTTGGAAATTGTCCAGTTACAGTTGAAGGGATCACAGCTTCTGAATTATAACCAAAATTCAAAAACACTTTGTGTAATTCTTGTGTTTCCAAATAGACATAGAAGGAATAACTCGGCTTCTTAATAGAAAACCATGCCAAACAATTAAGGAATGTGCAAGAACCCAGGATCATTATATTCTCATTTGCATGTCACTGCTGTGAACATAAATTAGTTCTGTTCAAAATGGATTATACTGAACAGAACATTTGTTTCTCTTCTATAAAAACAAATTGTGGAGGCTTCTTTTAAACCTGACAAGCTTTACTTATTCTGAGCCTTATAAATTTAATTCAGGGAAGTTATAGTATAAAATGATTTCAATGCAATCTATTCCTTTCTCTGCCTCCTCTACCAATTTCCACCTAAATATCATACAGGTATATTGATAGTCTTCTTATATCTCCTAACCTCCATTCCAATAGAAAGCAGCAACATAATATAGATAAAGGTATTATGGCATGGATATTTATCAGAAAAGAGCCTAGAATTAATGTAAGCAGCATTTGAACTAGCTGGCTTACCTGCTAAAAAATCTACTTTTTTTTGTATCAAATCCCAGGTGAAATCATTGGGTGGTACTCTCTTCCCAACTTTTCCTATGGGAAACTATGGAAAAAGTCTTAAAATCTACAGTTCAAAATAAGTTGTGTTGGAAATAGATATAAAGGTCCATAGGCCAAAGCAAAGAATGGCAATGTAGTAGAGCATTAGCTAGAGTAAGGTGACCAGACGTCCCGCTTTTGGCGGGACACACCCGCCTTCCAATGCATTTTCCCGCGTCCCGCCCGCCTTTTTAAAAGGCACGCTTTTTTTGGCGCTCGCAGCTCCCGCCCATCAGCTGCTAGCTTGCTGGGCTGGCTCATCGTTCTGTTCTCTATCCTACCAGATGAGCCAGCCCAGCAAGCTAGCAGCTGATGGGCGGGAGCTGCGAGCGCCAAAAAAAGCGTGCTTTTAGCCTTTTACCTACTACCTACAAATTTAAGCCAGCCCAGCCTCCCGCTCACTGATTGGATTGGCCTGGACTCCAGCCAATCAGTGAGCTGGCTGGGATGGGAAATTTTCAGCACGCTTGCGCGAGTTTCCATTTCCTTTCTACAAAAGACGAAAGAGGTTGCAGCTGCGCTGATTGGTGAGTAATCTAATTCTAATCGAATTTTCCGCTCGCCGCGGCAGGAGGAGAGGGTGGGGGCAGCTGCAGCCGCCCGCGGCAGAGAAGTTCCACGCGGTGCAGGGGCTCCCGCCGCCCGGCAGAAGCCCCTGAACCGCGTGCGGGCGGCTGCCCCCTCCTCCTCCCTGTCCTCCTGCGGCCGCGAGGAGTAGTCCGTTCGTGCAGAAATTGCCCGCCCTGGCTGAGTGAATTGGGATCGCCTGTGGCCGCGAGGAATACTCCGTTTGTGCAGGAGTCCTCGCGGCCGCAGGCGATCCCAATTGAATTCACTCTGTGTGGGCGGCTCGGCTGCCCCCCCTCCTCCCTCTCCTGCGGCCGCGAGGAATAGTCCATTCGTGCAGAAATTGCCCGCCCTGGCTGAGTGAATTGGGATCGCCTGCGGCCGTGAGGAATCCATTTGTGCAGGGGTCCTCGCGGCCGCAGGCGATCCCAATTAAATTCACTCTGTGCGGGCGGCAGGCGCTGCGCCCACGAGGAGCTGCCTCTTCGTGAATGGGATCGCCGCCTCCGAGAGCATGGGCGCAGCGGCTGCCGCCCGCACAGAACGTCGTGCGGGGGTCCCGCCGCCCGGCAGAAGCCCCGGGACGCAGTGCAAATTCGCTGCGCGAGGTGAAACGGCCGGCAGCAGCCTCGCTCTCCTGCTGCGGCTTCTGTTTCAGTAGGGAAGAAAACTTCCTTTCGCTTCCCGGGCTTCTGCCGCCCGGCAGAAGCCCCGGGACCCAGTCAAATTCGGGAAGTGAAAGGAAGTTTTCTTCCCTACTGAAACGGACGCTAGCCGCAGGAGAGCGAGGCTGCTGCCAGCTGTTTCACCTTGCGCAGCGAATTTGACTGGGTCCCGAGGCTTCTGCCGGGCGGCAGAAGCCCGGGAAGGCGAAAGGAAGTTTTCTTCCCTACTGAAACGGACGCTGGCCGCAGGAGAGCGAGGCTGCTGCCAGCCGTTTCACCTTGCGCAGCGAATTTGACTGGGTCCCGGGGCTTCTGCCGGGCGGCAGAAGCCCGGGAAGGCGAAAGGAAGTTTTCTTCCCTACTGAAACGGACGCTGGCCGCAGGAGAGCGAGGCTGCTGCCAGCCGTTTCACCTTGCGCAGCGAATTTGACTGGGTCCCGGGGCTTCTGCCGGGCGGCAGAAGCCCGGGAAGGCGAAAGGAAGTTTTCTTCCCTACTGAAACGGACACTGGCCGCAGGAGAGCGAGGCTGCTGCCAGCCGTTTCACCTTGCGCAGCGAATTTGACTGGGTCCCGGGGCTTCTGCCGGGCGGCAGAAGCCCGGGACCCAGTCAAATTCGCTGCGCAAGGTGAAACGGCTGGCAGCAGCCTCGCTCTCCTGCTGCGGCTTCTGTTTCAGTAGGGAAGAAAACTTCCTTTCACCTTCCCGGGCTTCTGCCGCCCGGCAGAAGCCCCGGGACCCAGTCAAATTCGGGAAGCGAAAGGAAGTTTTCTTCCCTACTGAAACAGAAGCCGCAGCAGGAGAGCGAGGCTGCTGCCGGCCGTTTCACCTTCAAGGTGAAATGGCTGGCAGCAGCCTCGCTCTCCTGCGGCCAGCGTCCGTTTCAGTCGCTTCCCTTGTCCGTCTTGATTGCTGGAAGCAGTAACAAACGGCGCGTCCGCTCCGCATCGCCCTGACAACCACCCCAGCCGGCGGCTACCGGGCCTCGCTGGAGTCAATTGAAAACTGCGTTCAGCGCTTTGAGGACCTGAGGCATCTTGGGAAATGTAGTTCCCTATCAGAAAGAATGGAGTAGCTGCGAATTTGTAACAACATAATATAACTTGGTGCTTCGCAGGTTACGAAAATCTCGTTTGATTTGCACACTGTTTTTTAAAAGTTAGATAAAGAAATTATGCTGTGAAAGCGACTAGATAGCCCCCCTCCCCTTCCTGTGTGTGAGAAAGGGAAGGAGAGGAAGGAAGGAGGGTGGGGGGAGGAAAAGAAGAAGGGAGGGGGGAGAAGATGGAAGGAGAAAAGATGGATGGAAGGAGAAAGAATGGAAGGAGAAGGAGGAAGATGGAAGAAGAAAGGAAGAAAAAGAAGAAGGGAGGGAGAAGGAAGGAGGTAGGAAGAAAAGGGGAAGAGAGGGAAAGAGCAGAAAGACAAAGAGGATGAAGTTGATAGGCAAGAGGAAGGGGGAAGGAAGGGAAAAAAGAGGGAGAGAGGAAAGAAGAAAGGATGGAACTAGAAAGGAAAGAAGGGAAGGAGGGAGGAAAGGGGAAGACAGGGAAAGAGCAGAAAGACAGAGAAGGTGAAGGTAGATAGGCAGAAGGAAGGAAGAAGCAAGAAATAGGAAAGGAGGGAAGGAGAAAGGAACAAAAGCAAAGAGGAAGGGAGAAATGGAAAGAGCAGAAAGACAGAGAAGGTAGATAGGCAAAAGAAATGAAGCTGAAAGAATGGAAGGAGGAAGGAAGAGAAAAAAGGAAGAAGGGAGTGAGTGAGGAAAGGAGATGATGGAAGGAGAAAGGAAGGAAGAGAGGGAAAGAGCAGAAGATGGATATGTTGGCATGAAAGGGATCCGGGCACAATCTCACCTGTTCCAAGTAAAGTTGCCTTTTGCAATTGGCTACCGGTAATCCTCGACTTACGACCAGGATTGATCCCCCAATTTCTGTTGCTAAGGGAGACGTTTGTTAAATGATTTTTGCCTCATTTTGCGACCTTTTATTGCCACGTTAAGTGAATCATGGTGGTTGTTAAGTCAGGAACATGGCTGTTTAGTGACCAAAATTACAATGGCATTGAAAAAAGTGACTGATGACCATTTTTCACACTTAGCGACCATTTTCACACTTAGCGACCGTTGTGGCATCCTCATGGTTACGCGATCAAAATGTTGATGTTTGGCAACAGATTCGTATTTCTGATGATAGTTTGAAATGGTGACAGTATAAATTATTGCTGGTGTAATACTTAACAATGGTTTTTAAGGATTTCTTTTATTTATAGAATACCTTTTTTATTATTTTGGGGGGATTTTTACTTTTAAATTGTTTATAAAATGTATTTACTACAAGAAATGTTCCTTTTTGCAAATGTGATCTTTGCAAATCTTTGTGATGCAATATGTTCAAACCAGGTTTATGTGTCTCAAAGTGGCTGCTATTCTATGGGCAGGCCAGGTTGGTGCAAGGCAGCTTTGCCAGATTTTGTGTGTTTCACCCTCATTGAATTTTATATCGTATAAAGAATGGAAGGAGGAAGGAAGAGAAAAAAGGAGGAAGGGAGTGAGTGAGGAAAGAAGAGGATGGAAGGAGGGAGGAAGGAAGGAAGAGAGGGAAAGAGCAGAAGACAGATAAGGTGAAGGTAGATAAGCAAGAGGAATGAAGGAAGAAGTGAGGAGTCTCGAGGAGGGGGAAAACATTTAGTGACCAAAGTTACAATGGCATTGAAAAAAGTGACTGATGACCATTTTTCACACTTAGCGACCGTTGCGACCATTTTTCACACTTAGCGACCGTTGCAGCATCCTCATGGTCACGTGATCAAAATTTTGTTTGGCAACAGATTCGTATTTATTCTGGTTTCAGTGTCCTGGGGTGACCTTTTGACAAAAAAAGTTTTTTTAATCAACCCCCCCCCCCCCCCCGGGTCAAGGGTGTCCCTCTTTTCCAATCTGAAAATCTGGTCACCTTAAGCTAGAGTTTCAAAATGGAGTTGATGATGATCATCATATAAATATTGTCAAGATTATGGAAATCTTATATAAGAACCCAGAAAAGTCCACTGAACTTCTATAAGATCTCACAAGGTTCTGGAAGTCTTGCAGCAGATTGAGAGATCATTAAATCTTTGTGAGCTTTGGTGACAATGTCATTGTTTGAGCTAATTTGATGAAAAGAGTAACCGCATTAGTGTGTTAGGTTCCATGCTAGTCTCTGGCAGCCTGAAAATATTGCTGAACATTTACCTAAAATCATAAAGAAGTGATATCAGGCAGTTTTTTACATTCTTAGGGGAAGAAAAAAAATTGCAAGTAAGATCTAAATGAACATATCGTTCCCTCTGTGTGCATATTTTCAGTTTTAAATGTGTAGCCTATCTCTTTTAAATATGTACTTTAAGCTCCTGAAAAATTAGAAAACTGGGTTTTTGCTCTTAAAAATCCTTACCTTTTTTTTTTTTTTGCTTGACACATGCTTTTAAGGAAAAATCTCAGTACTTACTAACCAATTGTATGTTTTATATTTAAGCACTGGTGGTTTTATATCCTGAGAATCAACAACCTCCACTGTCTCAAAATCATCATCCAGGGATGAGCTTCAAAAATTTTAGCAATGGGTTCTCTGCCTGGTTGCCTGGTGGGCGTCGCCATGGTGGGTGTGGCCTAGTCAGCCTCCTGCACCATGTGGGTGGATGTTTTGCCCTCCCCAGGCTCTGGAGGCTTTCCTTGAGCCTCCAGAAGGGCAAAAACCGCCACCCCAGGCTGCGGAGGCCCTCTGGAAGCCAAAAACAGGCCTGTTTCTGATCTTCCTGAACTTCCAATAGGCCCATTTTTTGCCCTCCCTGAACCTCCCTGTGCGCCGTGCACTTACCTGCATTCAAAACAGGCTGCATGGGGACTCCTGGGAGGGGCAGAGTGGGGTGGGCAGGGCCAGCCAGGAGTGGGATTTGGGGGTTCTCCGAACTGCACAGAATCTTAGCTAGAGGTTCTCCCGAACCCCTGTGAAGCCCCAGCAGCCCACTCCTGGGTCACTTATGACCCATGTCCAGTTCTTGACCCAAGGGAAGGGAAAGAGTGGAGTAGGTTATTTGCTTTCCCTTATCTATCTTGTTTTCATAAAATGGAAAGTAATTGTAGGTTCCTAATAATACACATGAGAAGTCTTGCTCATCTTCTTCCAGAGCAAACGAAATGGCTTTGCCACAAAGGTTCTCTCTCTGTTAATGCGTACATTAAAAGACTGACAGCTACCAGATTTGCCTGTCACAGATTTCCATGGTAACTCTACATCGTTAAAGAAGGACATCTGCAAAGACACTTCCCTGAAGCCTTGTTGTCAGCAGGCTAACCCATACTGGTGGTTCTCATATTTCAAGCTTATTCTGCACAGGAAACAAACAAAAAATCCATATTCTGGAACACAAAGAACAATTTGCCTCTTTTCTTTTGGAAACATTGTGTTGATAAGCTGTAAATACACAGTAGCATTGTGTTATTACTACAGGCTTTGCTATTGTGAATCACAGAGTCCACAGAGTCACACAGACCCTAATTAAGCAAGGGAACACCATGCATGCGAAGGTGATTAGCAAACAGCACCATGGAAATAAGACCTTAATGCTGCTAGTTTACAGTTGGGATGAAATGTAAAGAAACCTGAAGGCAAAAGAAACAGAAGTCATTCTCCATGCAGTCTTGCCTGCCCCTTAAAAAGAAATGGAATTATTTTCTTCTCTCTTCATAGCATTCTGACAGTTGCATCTCTATAATAGCATATGCTTTCTCTCCCGAGGATCCCTATTATTGGCTTCCGCAGCTTCTTCTGACAGTGAGCCAGGAATTCAACCCAGAGCTGATACTAATGCCTCCTAATATCAGTACTAAGGCTGCACATGCCAGCTATTATAAGAATCACTCTGCCCCAGTTGCTTCCTGTAGTAGCCACGTAATGTGAGAAGCTTCAGGCAATGAGGGAGGAGTGTGACCTGTGACTCTATAGCAGGTCAAGCGATCCAGCCACTTGAGGAAGAAGAAGGACCTGTGACATGAGTTAGGATGGGGATCATCCTTTGATTATAGGCATCTCACAATGCATAGCTATCTCCCTACTAGGCAGATCTGTGGCAGGGGTGAAATTCAGCAGGTTCTGACAGGTTCTGGAGAACTGGTAGCGGAAATTTTGAATAGTTTGGAGAATCGGCAAATAGCAGCTCTGCCTGGCCCCAGAGTGGGGTGGGAATGGGGATTTTGCAGGATCCTTCCCTTGGAGTTGGGAGAGAATGTGGATTTGCAGGATCCTTCCCCTGGAGTCGGGTGGGAATGGGGATTTTGTAGTAGCCTTCCCCTAGAGTCAGGTGGGAATGGGGATTTTGCAGTATCCTTCCCTTGGAGTGTGGTGGGAATGTGGATTTTGCAGAATCCTTCCCCTGCCATGCCCCCAAGCCACGCCCATAGAACTGGTAGTAAAAAAATTGAATTTCACCACTGATCTGTGGAATACTAGGGACTAAAAGTTCCCTACATTTTGAGGGTGTCCAGATTGGGGAAGACTACTCTATTGTAGTTGGTAGGGTTGCAAGGTACTTCAAATTGGGAAGACAATGGGTGGATGCTTGACCTTAATTCACCACTTGTGTCCCAGTAGGCGTGATATGACTCCTTTCAGATTAATATGTCCCATGCAGATATTGAGTAAAGGTGTGGTTGATTGATTCTTGGATAGGTTCTTCTAATTTTACCCTAATTCAGAAACACATAAGGACAGAGTATTCCAATGATGTCTACATCAGTAAAATTCTGTAACATATGGAGGCTCCAGGTTTTGCAAACTTGTTCTGCAAGATGTGTAATACAGTATTGCGTCAGCATTAATGAATTCTTATAGCTTACTATGCTTACAACCTTCTGTAGCTTGGCTCCCTGCCTTTGATCTCATCACTCTGGTTGCAGAACAGAACCATAATGTTCTGCATTATACCATGAAATTTTAATCACAAATATGATATTTTGACACCCTTTAAAATTTGAAGTTTTATTCCTTCATTTCTATAATAGGTAAATATGTTCTTCCTGGGTCCCTTAGCATTTTTCCCCTAATTGGACAGGCTGCTCTTCATGGCTTTTCTCCTGCCCTCCCAGTTTAAGCTTTTCCCAATCAAGCTTGAATAAAAAATGTTGAACAAATCTGTGCTAGTAACCATCCAATATTCACAAAATGCATAAGACTTCACTAGCAAACAGACTGACTTTCATGAAGCAAGGAAATTATGTTTGGTTTTTAGTATTTCTTATAAATCTCCAAACAGTCTACCGCAGTATCTTTTCAGATACTGTGTCAACAGTTTCTCCCTATGCTTTGCAAACCCACAAGAAATGCAATAAATACATGGATACAAGTGCATGGATTATGGAGCGGGGAGGGATGCTTGAAATCTTTTTACCTCTATAATCTTTTGCTTCTCTTTTTGCTCTTTATAAATATACTAGCAGCTAGCTGATAACCGGTGCTGCACAGGTATTTATTTATCCCAACCCTCCTTCCATGAATGTTCCTGCAATTTCTAATGTTGGATTTTCCCCCTTACTAGAGGGAGCCCCCTTGTGGAGTACTGTGAAACAGTCACCATGGCAACTCCACCCTGTTGTACAGTAGAAGCCATTTTAAGGCATAACATGCTACATCTTAACAGAACACACATCCCGAGGGGTGTTAGGGGTGCCTTACCACCACAGTATTTGTTTCCAGAGAATAAGTAATCTGTGTATCAAGTTCGGTTGAAATTACTCGAGGCATTCCAGAGTTATGCTGGAAAACACACACACACAAACCAGTGGGCTCCAGGGATGCCACATCACATTGGAAAAGTTTGGATGTCTACTAGATGGCACATACTTGGCTGGGGGAAAGGAGCCTTGATTGCCCAATATTCATAGGGAGATTGGACTGGTGTTCTCTGCATTCAACTACTGTAATTGGCTGAAGGCACCTCCAAGCTCCAGATTTAACAAAAATATTAAATATGCAGTGCAATGGCTCAGCAGTTAAGACATTGAGTTTGGAAAACCGACAACCTGAGTTCAAGACCAGAGTGTCACACAACAAGGTGGGCTCCCATTACTTGCCACAGCTCCCGCCAACCTGGCAGTTTGAAAGCACACAAATGCAAGTAGATAAATAGGTACCACTTTGGTGGGAAGGTTAGTGCATTCCATATTTTCATGCTGATCACATGATGACAGAAATGTCTCTCAGACAACACAGGCTCCCTTGGCTGAGAATCAGAGATGACCACCCCTTGAGTCAGTCACATCTGGACAGGGGGAAAACCTTTAAACCAAATATGCCTGGGAAACTGCCTTAGACAGAGACAACAATGGGTACAGTTTTCAGGAGCTCAGAGGAAAAAGGGAGCAGCAAGAGGAAAAGAGAAATGATGACACACAGAAAGATGAAAGTGCCAGGGGAGTCAAAAAAATAAGCAAAAGGAAAGGAAGCAAACAGAGCAACCATGAATGGGGGTCTAGGAAAGTGGACAGGATGTTGGGGGTAGAGATATACAGCAAGCAGGGTGGTCCCAAATTACTTCTGATTCTACACACAGCCAAATTTAAGGGTCATTGCAAAATGCAACCCCTGATCCTTTTTTTAAAATGCACCGTTGTTTTAAAAGTGCATCCTTAACTTAGTGGGGAAATTCCATTTCGGATCCAGTAGTTGTGCTCTCACTGCACCATGTCTGGGAAATGAAGAATTTTTTTTAACAGATTAACAGAGTTGGAAGGGATCTTGTAGGTCATCTAGTCCAACTCCCTGCCCAAGTAGGAGACCCTACACCATTTCTGAGAAATGACAGTCCAATCTCTTCTTGAAAGCTTTCAGCGATGAAGCTCCTGCAACCTCTGAAGGGAATTTTTGTTCCATTGATTGATTGTTCAGGAAATTTCTCCTTATTCCAGGTTGAATCTCTCCTTAATCAGTTTCCATCCATTCTTCCTTGTCTGGCCTTCAGGTACTTCCTCTCTGTGACAGTCCTTCAAATATTAGAACACTGCTATCATGTCTCCCTTGGTCCTTCTCTTCACTAGACATATCTACTCAATTCCTGCAACTGTTCTTCATATGGTTTAGCATCCAGTCTTCTAATCATCTTGGTTGCTCTTCTTTCACCTAGCTGAAAGCTAGTGCAGGCAGTTCCTTGACTTACAACAGTTTATTTAGTGACCACTCAGAGCTACAGCTGCACAGAAAAAAGTGACTTATGACCATTTTTCACACTTACGACCAGGGCAGCATTCCCAGCAGGGGTGGGTTCCTGCCAGTTCTTCTATAGAAGAGGTTCCACAAATCTACAGTGCCGTTTAGAACCAGTTCCAGCTCTCTCTCCCCGCCCGTCTGCACATCATCAAGATGAAGAGCGAGAGGAGGAATTCTGGGAGTTGAAGCCCACAAGTCTTAAAGCTGTCAAGTTTGAACACCCCTGGGTTTTTTTTCTAAAGGGTTAGGGGTGCAAGGGTCATGTAACTTGACAGCTTTAAGACTTGCATGCTTCCAATGCCAGAGTTTCTGAGCCAATATTTTGGTTGCTAAGCAAGAGCGTTGTTAAGTGAGTTTCACCACATTTTACAAGTTGGCCACGCCCATCCAGTCACATGACTGCCAAGCCACTCCCTCCCGGTCACATGGCCAGTAAGCCACTCCCGCCTGGTTACATGGCCGGCAAGCAGGCCACACCTACAGAAGAGGTTCTAAATTTTTTTGAAACCCATCACTGATTTCCAGGATCCTTTCCTGAGAGAGAGAATCCCTGGCTGTTATTCTACCTATGTCAGGAACTATAGCAGTGGAGGACTGTAGAGATAGGGCAACAAAAATGTGAGTTAAAGAAAATAATTGGGAAGAGAGGGGAGGAAGCACAGGCTGGGTGCTGCGCTATATCCCTATCCCACATATGTAATTACACATTTTAATTGATTCATGTTTAGATTTGAGGTGGTGCGTGTGAATGGTTTTCCAGATATAATTCTCAATTCTTATATAGATAAACCCTAGCCAGATTTGGCTGGATCAGAGTTGAGTGGACCACACACATAGCCAGAAGGTCTTAGCCAACGGAAATGGAACTCCCTGGTGAAACAAAAGAAACAGGATTAAAGATTAATGCAAGGAATACCAGAGTTAGCAAATAACAACACAGGAACATTTGGAGGAGTATTTGAGGTGATTTCTTGGGACTTTAAAGATGCTATCTGAATACCCGGGGGATTTTTAGCTGTAATATAAGTATGTTTTGCCTACCCACAAATATGAACACACAGCATAGCATTGTGGATATAGTTATGTTTCCTGCAGTGATTCAAACATTTTTACTATCGGTTCTGTGGGCATGGCTTTGTGGGCGTGGTGTGGCTTTGTGGGCATGGCTTTGTGGACATGGCAGGGGAAGGTTACTGCAAAATCCCCATTCCCTCCCCACCCTACTAACCTGTTTTCCAGCTCCGTTCTCCTGTACAGGGCAACAAAATAAGATCAGCTGGGAGGCATTGGGGGTGGGGCCAGCCTATTTGCTGGTTCTCCGAACTACTCAAAATTTCCGCTACTGGTTCTCCAGAACATGTCAGAAGTAGCTGAATACTAGTTTGGCATTAGATTTACTAATCTTATTGCATTCTTTGACAAAGTGACAAAAGTAGTGGACCAGAAGAATGCTGTCAATATAGTTTACTTGGACTTCAGTAAGGCATTTGATAAGTTAGACCATAATCTACTACTAGATAAAGTAGAGGAATGTGGGTTGGACAGCATCACCACCAGATGGATTCATAACTGGCTGACCAACCGCACTCAATGTGTAGTCCTCAATGGAACTGCATCTACATGGAGTGAAGTATGCAGTGGAGTACCTCAAGGCTCTGTTTTAGGCCCAGTACTCTTCAACATCTTCATCAATGATTTTGATGAGGGAATAAATGGGGAACTCATCAGATTTGCAGATGACACCAAGCTGGCAGGAATAGCCAACACTCCAGAAGACAGGCTAAAGATACAGAAGGATCTTGACAAACTTGAACATTGGGCACTATCTACCGTAATAAAATGAAATTCAATGGTGAAAAGAGTAAGGTTTTACATTTAGGCAAGAAAAATGAAATGCACAGGTACAGTATAGGTGGTACCTTGCTCAATAGTAGTAACTGTGAGAGGGATCTTGGAGTCCTAATGGACAACCATTTAAATATGAGCCAGCAGTGTGCAGCAACTGCCAAAAAAGCCAACACAGTTCTAGGCTACATAAAGAGAGGGATAGAATCAAGATCATGTGAAGTGTTAATACCACTTTATAATGCCTTGGTAAGGCCACACTTGGAATACTGCATTCAGTTTTTGTCACTACAATGTAGAAAAGATGTGGAGACTCTAGAAAGAGTGCAGAGCAGAACAACAAAGATGATTGGGAGACTGGAGACTAAAACATATGAAAAACGGTTGCAGGAATTGGGTATGTCTAGTTTAATGAAAAAAAGGACTAGGGGAGACATGATAGCAGTGTTCCAATATCTCAGGGGTTGCCACAAAGAAAAGGGAGTCAAACTATTCTCCAAGGCACCTGAAGGTAGAACAAGGAGCAATGGGTGGAAACTAATCAAGGAGAGAAGCAATTTAGAACTGAGGAGAAATTTCCTGATAGTTAGAACAATTAATCAGTGGAACAACTTGCCTCCAGAGTTGTGAATGCCCCAACACTGGAAGTCTTTAAGAAGATGTTGGATAGCCATTTGTCTGGAATGGTATAGGGTTTCCTGCCTAGGCAGGGGGTTGGTCTAGAAGACCTCCAAGGTCCCTTCCAACTCTGCTATTGTATTGTATTGTAATATCACTTCTGGTTTCCTACCATTTTAATTTGTTTAGCAATGGCGCTCAGACTTATATACTGCTTTACAGTGCTTTACAGCCCTCTCTAAGTGATTTTACAGTCAGCTTATTGCCCCCAACAATCTGGGTCAACCTCAGAAGGATGGAAGGCTGAGTCAACCTTGAGTCTGATGAGATTTGAACTGCCAAATTGCAGGCAGCCAGTAGTCAGCAGAAGTAGCCTGCAGTACTGCACTCTAACCACTGTGCCATTGAGGCTCTATTTTGTTTACTAAAATATGGACATGAAAATTACAAAAAGGCAGATTCTGATTCAGTGGTAGGCAAAAAAGAATTAGAATAAAAGCAGTTCAGCAGTGGAAACCATGAACTTGCCCTTTGAGGAGACAGACATACATACATACATACATACATACATACATACATACATACATACATACATACATACAGCACAGTGAGCTAAATGGCTTTTTCCAACTTTGAGACCTAAACTAAATATAATTAGATATTTAAACCATTTGAACTGTGTACATGCTTTTGCATTTGTGCATTTTTAATACACTTGGACCAGTTAAATATTAACATTTAGACATTAGGAATCTTGAGTTCATAGCCATGGGAACAGTAACAAAAGTCATGTGTTCTTCTGTTTATTATAATGTTGTATTTGAGATCATCTTAAGACCTAAAAAGAGCTTAGTAGATATAGCATATGGAAAGCTTCACTGAATAAATGAATCGGACTGGCAAATAAGCAGACTATATGAAAATCTTTAGCTGCCTTATACTTCAAGTGCTCCCTACTGCATCACAAAGAAAGAGATAAAAGCCAAGGTCAATTTTCCAATCCATTGAATAAATGCCACTAAAGGTTCCTCTTGTTCAACAGTCTAAAACCCAATGCTTTCAAAAGCTTCCCTGAAAATTAATCATCTTTTTATGATTCAGCAATGATGGGCAAATAAACCCTTTAAGGGGGCCCAATATCCATATGATAATCTGTCTTTCATTCTTGAGCTGTTGTTTCACATCCTCTTGAGTCTGGAGTCATAATTTTTTAATCAACTTCTCTGCTTCCTGTTGACTTGCTTGTTATTGCTCAAGGATCAATTCAGGAAGTTTATTATGACAGGTATAACAAGTTCCTGAACTGAGAGCTACCTGCCGATTAGCAGCAGTGCTTCAGTGGCTCATTATTATAATGAATACCCAGGAAAGCTTTAAAAATGAAACCACGGAAGGAGCCCAGAAATACCCAATCCCCATAAAATAGGTTTTTTTTAATTTGCTTAGTTCAATCCACAGGCTAACAAATCACCCTGCTATGCTTATAACATTACCAACATAATTATACAGTCTGAGTACATACATTTAAAGAGAAGCTGCCTTCTTATTTTCGTGACTTGAATGCTTTACTTGCCATCAACATGATCCTATCTGATATATAGCATAATGCAGTCATCACCATCTTTATTTGAAAAACAAAATCACAGTGGACCAGAGATTTAATGATTGGAAAGAACCTGTACAGACATTTTTTAAAAAAAAAAATAAGGCATGAATTATGGGGAAAAGACCATGATAAACCATTCTGTCTTCTTTCAAGCCATGAAGAAAGAGAAAGAGAACACAATCTGAGTCACTATTGTGTTGGCTGCTGTTACATCATATCAGTTTTGCTTCAGTTCATCACGTTATCTATTCTCCTTGCTCTGAAGGATGTGATGTATTCTCCAATACATAAATAGCGGCACTTGCTTTGTGTGAGTTCTGGCAAACTTATTAGATTTCAGAGTACACCATAGAAAAGAAAACCTCATTCAGAGGCACTAGATTTGTCTGATATTTCTAATACATTTCCTTATTTAAGAGGGAAGATGCAGAGAGAAAATCTTTTCCATCACTAACTGTTTCTACTTACAAGTCAGGAGGAATGATGGGCTATAGATAGAGAGATACAGTGGTGGGATTCAGCCAGTCCGCACCTATTTGGGAGAACCGGTTGTTAACCTTCTAAGCAGTTTGAAGAACCGGTTGTTGGAAGAAATCTCCTTTGTTTTTTTCCACTTTGCAGGGCTAATCCTGTAAGGAAGGCAGGAAGGAAACATTTTGATGTTGTTTCTAGCGTAATCTTTGTTGCTCTGTTTACAGAAACTGCCCCTCTGGTTAACCCTTATTACATTGTAACAGCTAAGGTGAAGTGCCCATCGACCTGAGTAATGTTGAGTTGGCCATGCCCACACGGTCACATGACCACTGAGCCATGCCTACCCAGCTGGTCATAAGGGCAGAGATCTGGTTGTTAAATTATTTGAATTATTTGAATTATTTGAATAGATAGATAGATAGATAGATAGATAGATAGATGGATGGATGGATGGATGGATGGATGGATGGATGGATGGATGGATGGATGGATGGATGGATGGATAGATAGATAGATAGATAGATAGATAGATAGATAGATAGATAGATAGATAGATAGATAGATAGATAGATAGATAGATAGATAGATAGATAGATAGGCAGGCAGGCAGGCAGGCAGACTGGCTGATTGGCTGACTGGCTGACTGGCTGACTGGCTGACTGGCTGACTGGCTGACTTTATATAGCCACCCACCCATCTCACTTTCCAGTAACTCTGGGTGGTGTACACAATTTTTTAAAAAACCTAAACATTCAATATAATCTATCCATTAAAAAGCTAAAATAATTTAAAGTGTCTAATAACAAAACAAGGAAGAATGCAATCAAACTTCATCAGCTATTTAATCCACGCTTTCATGGGATCCCCACGCCCATTGAGAAAACCATGATTTAAAAAAAAAACCAGTAAGACCAATATTGTTCTCTCCTGAATATGATCGCAGTGCTCACTAAATAAGGCAGAAATATAGAACAATGTCCAGGGTAAGGTAAAAGTAGATAAAGTGCCAGATTTCAATGAAGAAGAGCCAGACCTGTGGTCTTCCTTCATCCTGGACCACAGTGGGTCATTTATAGCTAGTCACGCTCATTCTCATACTTAGCCCAACCTGCCTCACAGATTGTTTATTCATTTATTAATCAATCAAATTTATATGGGCACCCTGCTCACAAAAAGTGACTCTGGGGGATATACGACATGGGTGTCAAACTCGTGGCATCATGTTACCTTCATATGACGTTTCACGGTGTTTTTTCCCTTTGCGGAGCTGGGGTAGGCGTGGCCTATGTATGACTCATGCGGCCCACAAGCCGCTAGTTTGACACCCCTGATATACGATAATCACAGCAATGTTATAGGAAATGTATTAGGATACTATACACTCCCATAGATGCAATGTTAAACTATCAAAGGAAAAGATGAGATGTGCTGTCAGTAAAAGATATAAATCATAATTTACTCTATGGTTTTTATTTCTTATATTTGCAATACAAGAATAGTGCTTGTGGGCAGTCCTCAGCATGCTCTTATCTTTAGGTGAAGGGAAATGGCTGCATCAGGCAATTATTTGTGGTGTTGTGAAACATCAGCAGATTCCTATTTAATTTATTATTGTGATAGTTCTCTTCTTGAGGAAAAAAAAGCCTCCTGCTGCTTTTTTGCAAAGCTGCATAATAGACAGGCCTGCAACCAAACGCTACATAAACTGATGTTTTAAAAAGCACATATTGGTTTTTGAGGAGGTGAAATAGCATTTTAGTTAGTGCTGCAGTTTGGCCCTGGTGAAGGCAAGGCTAAATTCCAATGCAAATGGCTTGGTTTGGGTTTACTAAACTGTGCCAACTCAGCAAATTATAGCTTACTGCAGTGTATGAAGCTGCTCACTCCCTACGACCCATCTGCATTTCAGTCTTCATCAATGGTGGGATTCAAATAATTTAACAACCGGTTCTCTGCCCTAATGACCAGCTGGGTAGGAGGGGCTTGGTGGTCATGTGACTGGGTGGGCATGGCCAACTCAACGTCACTCACGTCGATGGGCACTTCGCCTTAGCTGTTACAATGTAATAAGGGTTAACTGGAGAGAGGCAGTTTCTGTAAGCAGGGCAATAAAGGTTAGGCTAGAAGCAACACCAGAAAGTTTCCTTCCTGCCTTCCTTACAGGATTAGCCCTGTAAAATGGGGAAAAAAAACAAAATGAGATTTCTTCCAACAACCGGTTCTCTGAACTGTTTAGAAAGTTAACAACAGGTTCTCCCGAATAGGTGTGAACTGATCTTCATCCATTTGGCTGTGAACTTGATTTCCCCAAATAGTTTTCACACTGTTTTGGAAGCCCTGCTCCAACGTGATCAGGGTTAGCTTGAGAATGGGGAAATGAATGTTGCCTCTGAGAGCAGAGAGGACCCTAACGTGGGATAAAGTTTCTGAAAAAGCTGCTCTCTGTACCAGTCCTTCAGGGGGTGACAGAACATACTTATCGGCTGTTCCTGTAATTGGAACTAAATAAAATCTCTAGAGAGAAAAAATGGAGAGTGAGGGGGATGAGGGCAAAGAATTGCTTCAGAAGCTCTCTTGTTCTCGCTCTGTCTCCTTAAAGCAGCTTCCCTCACATTTTTATCCTCTGAAGGACCAATTAAAGCATCACCTACAGTAAGCTGTCAACCCACAAGAAGGAATGGCCTACTTATGAAATAATGGGCCAAATGTGGGTGTCCTAGCAAGCAGAATTGCAGAAGGTCTAGCAAAGAAATCTGCACAGTGCTCCAGAAGTGAGTAATCTCCTAAAAGCAATACCTCAAGAAAGACCTGAGCACTCTCTTATCACCATACAGGATACCAGTCATATTGCTATGCACGTCCCCAGTAAGATAGTCTGGGATCATTAAGCTTTTTTTTTACAAAGTTGTCTTTTGGGGAACAGTTGTCTTTAGGATCAGGCTAAAATTCTTGGAACCGATGCAAGGCAGTGTTGGAAGAAATGTTCTTCTGGGTTGAGTTCCAAGTGGGGAGAAAGACACTGGAAACTGCTTGGAAAGATGGTTTTTAATGGTGGATAGGACCACCATGGTTTGAGGTCCTGGGAGAAAAGGGGATCATGTGCCTTGAAGAATTTAAAGAAAAAGGTCAGAGTTGCTGAGAGTCCCTGGGTTTTATGCCCTCTCTGGGCTTTTGAATTTGAGCTTGTATTCTGATTCTGGTTGTCAGACTCCCATGGGTCCATGCAGGAGCAACTCTACAGGTTGTCTTTTGAGTCCCAAGCTTGGTTGAGCTGTTCCTGTGTGATGATGTAATGAAAGGGCTTCAAGATTCCTATTACGGCTCTGCCCGAAGGAGGTAGATCTTTGTTTTGTAGAATAGACGGGCTCAGGCCTTAATGGCCCATTGACAAAAGGTGTGGGGCTGAGTTTCTGCCTCCCTTTTAGGGGAAATATTCTGCCCTTTTAATATTTTTAAAAATATCTCATTTTTCTAGGAGAGGGGTGTGTGCTGACTTCCTACAGCAGCTCCAAAGTTATGGATGCTAATGCTGCTTTCATTATAAGGTCAGAGTAACACAATCCTGCAAATCTGAAGGCACTTCTCCCGCCCCTGCCTTTCCATTCAAGAGAACTAGGGAGAGTCAAGTCAGAGGTGCTTTCTCTTATTACACTCCTGCTTTGGACTCAGTGTTCTATTCTCTGACTGTTCCCTTAGTTGCAGCATTTCCTGGTGTTTCTCAAGGTGATTCTCACACAGCCCATTACAGATATGAACTTTTATGCCATCCAGATTCAGCTGATGAGCTAAGTGGCTTATAAATATGTTAAATATAAGCACCCTTTGTTAAGAGGGGATGACAAATTTAAGCTTGGTTAAAAAAAACTCCCCACATCGTATAGACAGAATTGCTTTCACCTTTCAGAGGATCATTGATGAGAAAGGAGGACTTCAAGAAAACACTTCAAAAGAAGACCTCATTTTTAAAAAAAAAATGGAATTCTAGTGGACAAATGGAGTCCTAATTGGTAATCACTTAAATATAAGCCAGCAATGTGCTGCAGCTGCCAGAAAAGCCAACACAGTCCTAGGTTGCGTAAACAGAGGGATAGAATCAAGATCATGTGAAGCAGTGGTGGGTTTCAAAAATTGTTGGAACCTACTCTGTGGGTGTGGCCTCCTTTGTGGGAATGGCTTGCCACCCATGTGACCGAATGGGAGTGGCTTGCCGCCCATGTGACCGGATATGAAATTATGAATTAGTACTTAGGTCGGTCCAAGTAGCTATTCAGAAACTCTGGCATTGAAGCATGCAAGTCTTAAAGCTGTCAAGTTACAAGATCCTTGCCAGTGGTGGGTTTCAAAAAATTTTGGAACCTCTTCTGTAGGTGTGGCCTGCTTTCCGGGTCCACTGGTGGAACCTCTTCTAACCAGTTCGGTAGATTTGACGAACCGGTTCTACCGAATAGGTGCGAACTGGTAGGAACCCATCTCTGATATGAAGTGTTAATACCACTTTATAATGCCTTGGTAAGGCCACACTTGGAATACTGCATTCAGTTTTGGTCGCCATGATGTAACAAAAATGTTGAGACTCTAGAAAAAGTGCAGAGAAGCGTAACAAAAATGATTAGGGGACTGGAGGCTAAAACATATGAAGAATGGTTGCTGGAATTGGGTATGCCTAGTTTAATGAAAAGAAGGACTGGGATGACATGATAACAGTGTTCTGATATCTCAGGGGTTGCCACAAAGAAGAAGGAGTCAAACTATTCTCCAAAGCACCTGAAGGCAAGACAAGAAGCAATGGATGGAAACTAATCAAGGAGAGAAAAATTAAAGAGAAATTTCCTGACAGTTAGAAGAATTAATCAATGGAATTAATCAGTGTAACAAATTGCCTCCAGAAGTTATGAATGTTGCAACACTGGAAGATTTTAAGAAGAGATTGGACAATCTTTGACTGAAATGGTATAGGGTCTCCTGCTTGACCAAGGGATTGGATTAGAAGACTTCCAAGGTCCCTTCCAACTCTGTTATTCTGTTTCTCTGTTAAATGTTTACACAACTGCTTGTTGATTACCCTATGGCAATGAAACTGAGCAAGCTTTATCTGTAACGGAAATTGTCCTTGCAATGTTTTTGCCTGAGATCCCACACTAATGTATTTTATGTGGGTGTTTTTAATGTTGTTCTTCCCCAGCTGTTAACACTTCTCCCATATTTGTCTTTTTAATACAAATTTTAACCTAAACCTTTGCAATAGCTGTCCTCACACAGGAAGAAAACCCCCATAACCTTATGGATCAATATGTGAAATGCATGTGGATCAATACTTTAAATTTATTCAAGGCATTCAGACACATCAATTGCAATGTAATTATTTCAATATTTACTCTCTAAAAGTCTTTAAGTGGAGTCATTGATGTTAGTGGACAAAAAAAATATGAAAGAAAAAAAGATACGTTGATACAGTGTAAGACTGTATGAGAGGCAGATACAGAGATGGGATTCACTTACCTTCCCTACCAGTTCGCAAATGTGAGCGCATGTGCCTTGTCTGCGCATGCTCACCGCCTTCTGCACATGTGCAGTGCTCGTGCATTATGTCGGGGTGGGTGGACGGAGCCTTCCGCAGCCACTGCTACTGGTTCACCCCAAACCGGAGAGAACTGACGGAATATCACCTCTGGGAAGACAGGTCCAAATGTTTATTCTGGAGTATTGCTTAAAATATTGCTAGTTAATAGTGTTAATGCTAGAAGTATTTGTGAGCCCCATCCTCAGAAGACCCATGCAAGCTGAAGCATGATGCAGCAGAAATGTTTCAGATTTGGGGAGGAAGAGCATCTTCAAGCTATTAATGAAGATGCCTAACTTTTATCAAATTTCCCTGGGAAACCGAAAAAAAGTACCACTGAAATCTACTTATTAAAGGCAGTACATCTTTTAAATTGGCAAAGCACTAGTTCGCACTCCCCTGCTGGTCAGCTGGAAAGTCTTTTTATTCCCTTTCTCATTCACTGAAGCTTCAGAAAAGACCTGAAAGAAAATAATGAAAGTGCAGCAGAAGCAGTTTTTTTAGAACCTCTTCTGTGGGTGTGGCCTGCCTTGTGGGAGTGGCTTGCCACCCATGTGACTGGGTGGGCGTAGGTAACTTGTAAAATGTGGTGAAACTCACTTAACAACGCTCTTGCTTAGCAACCAAAATGTTGGCTCAGAAACTCTGGCATTTGAAGCACGCAAGTCTTAAGCTGTCAAGTTACAAGACCTTTGAACCCCTAACCCTTTAGAAAAAAAAACCAGGGGTGTTCAAACTTAACAGTTTTAAGACTTGTGGACTTCAACTCCCAGAATTCCTCCTCTCGCTCTTCATCTTGATGATGTGCAGATGGGTGGGGGGAGGGAGCTGGAACCGGTTCTAAACGGCACTGTAGATTTGTGGAACTTCTTCTATAGAAGAGGTTAGAACTGGCAGGAACCCACCCCTGAGCAGAAGTTAACAGTTGTATGATGCAGATACAAAAGAGACTGAATTTGAGACAGTTTGCACCTGCGGAGTGGCAAGGACTACATCCGGTCATGTACTCAGAAAAGAATCCAGACAAAACATCTGCTAGGATCAAGGTCACAGCAGTCATTGTTGCCCTGGGGATATTTACATCGGGGGGGGGGGGAAGAGAATCAGTCACTTCAAATGGCCTTTTAACTGCATCTGAAGTGTCTCCTGATCTAATCTCTCCAATCTGAATATTCTCTTTTAAATATGTGGACTTGAATATGTATACTTGAATATGTTACAACTTTTATGATTTCCAGGTCTGGTGAGCAGAAATTATGGAAAATCCAACACATCAAGAGGACATCAAGTTTGGAAAATCTATTTTAGTTACTTAAACTTTGTTGAAATTGTTAGTCTTCTATAGCTATGTCACAGAAGGGGGAACGTAAGTAAATGGCAGATCTGATTCCAACCTTGTGCTTCTAATAGAGATGATAACTATCTGATAGACAATCCTGGCAGACTATATAATACAATGGAATCTAAGAATACTGTGAATTAGAACTAAGGTAATAATTACTAACTAGACTACAAAAAAAGGGTTCACCACTAGAGGACATCAAAGAGACTTCACTATCCCCTTCTGCCATCCAGTGGCCATATGGAATTTTGCAACCCAGTCACATAAGTAGTTATACATTTCTACACTAAGTTTCTACTAATCCTGTTAATTTCCACAAAATGCTCATTTCTGCTGAGTCTAGCTGAAGTACAAAGCTTTGTATCTAATAAAATAAATATTGTCCCAAATAGTTTTGATATTTGAGAAATATTTAATATCTTTTATATTTGGAAAGAAAATCAGTTGCATAGCATAGACCACGGGTATCAAACTTGCTGCATCACATTGCCATCACGTGACATTTCATGGCGTTTTTCCCATATGTGCAGTTGGGGTGAGGGTGGCCTGTGCATGATGGCTGCTAGTTTGAAATCCCGTGGCCCACTGGCTGCTAGTTTGAAATCCCGTCATAGATAGTTGCAAAATTAAACCAGCCTGCCTGGTCCTGTATATATCTTATAGTGTTCCAAACCTGCCGTTACACTTTCACATCATGATTTTTTTCCCATGCCACAGATGCAAAGCACAATAGTCTTCATATCTGGGACAAATTATTCTGTATCAATCTAACTCATCTTGGAAGATCTCGGTGCATTTTGTTGTGATTTTCTAGGCAGAAATGAGAACCTGGGCAATATAGAGAGGAGCAGATGAGAAGAAGGCTTGTTGATAGAGAGCAAATTATAAGAGAACATGGGGAATTGTGTCTGTGTGTGTCAGTGGTGGCTTCCTATCGGTTCGGACTGGATCGGCCAAACTGGTAGTAGCTTGATGGCATGGGTCGCTGGAACCAGCAGTGATCCAGGTCTGCCACGCCCCCAAACTGGTTCTCTCGGCGGTGCCATAGGCAGCGCCATCTTGTTTTTGGATTCTGTGCATGCGCAGAAGCATTTTTATAGTACTGCACATCAAGCGTGCAGCGCACATCAAGCGCACATGCGCAGTGCATCCCTGAGCAAACCGGCAGTAGCGGCTGCTGGAACTCACCACTGGTGTGTGTGTGTGTGTGTGTATCTGTGTGTGTGTGAGAGAGAGAGAGAGAGAGACAGACAGACAGACAGACAGACACATATACAGACAGAGTGGGGAGGGAGGGGGAAGGAGAGAGAGAGAGAGAGAGAGAGAGAACCAGTTTTCCATTTGTATTCACCAGAGCTAATATTTCCAGATATAGTCCTTCTGAATAAGTTTAGTGATTAAAGCCACAGCAGCAATCCATTTCAGCAATTCTGCATCTGTGTGGTGATTACTGCAGTTACCAGTGGGGCCTGCAGTTTCCAGGCTCAATTTAGAGTCTGAGTACTTTCATATAAAGGCATAGGCATAGTCCTTATTTAGTGACTCCCTTGTTTAGAAATCGTTCACTGTTATGATGGCGACAAAAAAGTAGCTTTGCAACCAATCCTCACATTTATGATTTTTTGGCAGGCCTGTAAAGGAAAACTGAAGTAATATCATACATGCAATCCCAGTTTCACTTAGTGATTGCTTCTCTTAATGACCAAATTGCTGGTCTGGATAACATATTCAATGGTTTATCTATAGGCTGTGCAAAGAAGTCTTATCTAGCTTCATTGCATGATCCTGAGTGCTACTATTATAACAGAAGGAGAAAGAAATATCATGCCCCTACATTTACTACTAAGCTACAAAAACGGAGAGAGAACCATTCCTCAGATGGGAAAGCTGCTCTCTGTTTGAAAATTCCTATTTGTAAGCAGTGGGGAAATTCAATTTTTTTTACTACCGGTTCTTGATGGGTATGGCAGGGGAAGGATACTGCAAAGTCCCTATTCCCAACCCATTCTGGAGTCAGCCAGAGGTGGTATTTGCTGGTTTTCCAAACTACTCAAAATTTCCGCTACCGGTTCTCCAGAACCTGTCAAAACCTGCTGAATTTCACCACTGAGCTTGCTGATCTAGACCTTGCTGAACATCATGAAGCTACAAGTGGTTGAAATTGCAGCGGTGCAAGCAACAACAGGGACTTCTCACTGTGGTCATGAGATACCACTGTGGTGCCAGCTACAGGAGTGACCAGTTGGCTTCTAAGTAAAATTCAAATTGCTGGTGATCATTTATAAAGCCCTCCATGACAGAGGACCTGGTTACCTGAAGAACCACCATCAAAACTGATGCCAGCTAGCAAAACTCGAAGTAGTACAAGATTGGAAGTTATGGAGAGACCTGGCCCATAGAATTGCCAGGGCTCTTGTTTTACAGGTGGCACCGATCCCCGATGAGAATAGCAAGAATGTTCAAGAATAAATCAGAAAAGTGCTGGAAAGGTCATCAGATACCGGGTTCATATTACCATATATGGTGGACTTGCATGGAAGCTAAAAGATATTGGACTAAAATCCACACTTGGTTGGAAAAAAATGATACGAAAACATATAGACTTTAAACCAGAAATCTTTTTATTGGGAATTATACCGGAAACATACAATAGAGAATTGAAATATTTGATTGTAAATGTGTTAATGGCAGCTAGAATTGTATTTGCTAAAAATTGGAAAAATGAGAAAATACCAACGCAGAAGGAAATTATTTACAAAATAATGAAATGTGCAGAAATGAGTAAATTGACATTTGAAATTAGAGAACAAGAAGATAAACAATTTTATAAGTCGTGGGATTTATTTTATCAATGGTTAGATAAAAAAACCTGGAAATGAAAGTTACTAGAGAATGTTATCAATACAAGAATAACAGAATGATATTGAATATAACATAAAGATATACGTATTATTATTGGATAGATTGAAGATGATGTAATGAATTGTTCTAATATAAATGATCCCAATATTTAGTATAGTTCGTTGAAAGTGAAGGAATAAATAGTGATAGTCAACCAAATAAGGCACAATGATAATAATATATATAAATATATGAGATTTGATCATTTGTGGTTTCATATAAATTGCAAGTGATGACTATGGAAAGGAGACACAAAAACCTTGTAACCAATCGACACACTGTATGTGATGAAAGATGGTTTTATGTTTTATGTCTTGCTTGTCTATGTCTGTCTAAAAATAAAAACAATTACAAAAAAAAGAATTGGCAGGGTTCAGACACAACTGAATATATATCACCTTCATCATCATCAGACAAATCATCATTTGTCTCCTACTTTTTCTGTCCACTCTTCTTAGGAAAAATGGATGTGCTCCATTGCCACTCGATTATACTTTGATATCTTGATGTTGTGCCTTCCCTGTCACTGCCCCCACAGTCTGGAACAGTATCGCTCCCAAGTTATGGATGGTGCCCACTTTCCTAGGATTCTGGACAGCCCTTAGGATTTGGTTGTCAGCCCTGGAGGCCATCTTTTACTCTGGATCTTCAGGGCTTACACACTTGGTGGATGGGCGTGCTGTGGGAAATGGGAGGGGGTGGATGGATGGAGACCTGATAAGAGAGATAGCCAGAACAACATTCTTTTCCCTGGGAGTTAAGGATGTTCAGCCTGCACCTGCAAAGGCGTAACTGGGAAGCAACTCCAGTTGGGACGGGGACGTGATTGGACCAAGTGATGGACATGTGAGTGCAGGGGAAGGGAACACCCAGAGACCTTTCCCAGATGTGCCAATATGACATCTCTAATAAAATGGAATTTGGAGGAAAATGCCTGCCTTGGAGTCTTACTTCTGTTGGGGTTTTTACTTAGAACCTTGACATTGGTTTTGGTCCTAGGACTGGGGTATTTCTAGGGTGGGGGGGGCTCTGTTATGTTTTTATTGTTATGGTTCTTTTTAGTCTGGGATGTCATGTTCTGCTTTATGTGTTTAACTGTTAGGAAGGAAGGGAGGGAGGGAGGGAGGGAATATAGTTAATATTTGGGTCAATGGTGGGATTCAAATTTTTTTTACTACTGGTTCTGTGGGTGTGGCTTGGTGGGCGTGGTGTGGTTTGGTGGGGGGGCTTGGTGGGTGTAGCAGGGTAGGGATACTGTAAAATCTCCATTCCCTACCCACTCCAGGGGAAGATTATTGCAAAATCCCAATTTCCTCCTGATCAGTTGGGACTCGGGAGACAGAGAATAGATGGGGGGTGGGGCCAGTCAGGTAGTGGTATTTACTGGTTCTCCAAACTACTCAAAATTTTCACTGGTGGTTCTCCAGAACATGTCAGAACCTGCTGAATAACACCTCTGATTTGGGTGGGATATATCTTAGAGCCGTGCTCTAGAGTGAAATTCAAAAATACACCTTGGAAGAAGGTGATAGCAAATCACTTCCACCTTTTTGTCAAGGTAAAAGAAAAATCAACCTGAGGGAGGCTTTACTTTTCAACTGCAAGCATAAGCATGCCCAGCTTTGTGTAAAAGTGACAAACTCACTGCTTTTATAAATGCAGTTTTGAAACCTTGTGTTATAGCAATTGAACATTAATCAGTCTTCAGTCAATGGTTTATTGGTAAAGGAAAGGAGTAAACAAGTATTTTTCTTCTTCTTTCACAGGATGGGGCAACATGAAGTAGCCTGAGTGACAGAGGTGGGTTCCTATCTATTCAGTACAGTTTGGCTGAATAGGTAGTAACTCCAGCGGACATGTGACCATACTGGTTCTATCCTTGGTCGCGCCATCTTGATTTTCTGTTCTGCACATGCGCAGAACAATCTTCACTGAAAAATGTAATTTTTATTCCTTTTTAAATGTGCGCATGCGCAGATCATTTTAAGTGCACATGCGCATTCTCACGGAGCACATGTCTGGCGTGCACATGAGCAAAGCGAGCACACGTGCACAAAATGTTTCGGGCGCCGAACTGGTAGTAATGGCGGCCAGAACCCACTCCTGCTGAGTGAGTCTGTTTCATGAATCCCAGCAAGTATTTGAGGCCCTTCAGGAGTTAAGGTTGTTTTAGGAAAAGCAAGATGAGTCAGTCCCCATCAGCCAATGGCACATCCTCTTTGCTATCTGAATATATATTTTGCTTAACTGGGAGAGATAATATCTCTACAGCTAATCAGTTCAAGTTATTTACATAGCTAGATGAAAGAAGCCTGCTGGCTTCGAAGTTCAATATCTTTTTAAGACTGGCTCAGAGATGGAATGAAGATGGATTTACCACCCAAAACCAAGAAAACCTAGATCACATTGTTTGCGCATGGACAGACGGCCCCCTTCCCCCGGGAGCTGTCGTATTCTTTACAGAATGGTTTAACAGCCGCAATGCTTTCGGAGAGCTGAAAGGATGCACAAGATCCAAAATGTATGTCGTTAGTAAAAGTCTTCTGGAAAATAACTTTGGCAGAAATGATGAAAGGAACCTGAGAATTCCTAGTCCCTCTCGAGCCACCCAATATATTCCATAGAGATGTTTGGAACATTAATTAACGAAGCAAGCATTATTCTGCGTCAGCATTGCCACAATAGGGGATTGCCTTAACTCCGTGTAAGTGAAATGTATCCAAGGTTTTTGTGTGCAAATGCATCATCACTGGCAGCTTGCTAAATTTGAGTTGGGTTATAGACCATGAAAGAGTCCAGATGGCAGTTAACTCACTAAAAACCACCAGGGTAAGAAATAGGTCTTGAGCCATCTGTTTACTAAACAGAACTCCACATCTAAGCAATACTTCCCCAACCTCTTCCTGCTGCTCCTCAAACTCCTCCTTTTAACTCTCTCCCATTCCTCAAATCTAGCCTGCTTCCATTCTTGTATTTTTAACATCTATGTCTCAAGAGCTACATGGATGTCACTTAGGTGGAGAAGGATGAAGAGTTACTACATCTGTCTATTTTTTTTGTTTGCTTGCTTCTGAAGGTTTAATGCTAGGAAAACTTGCTATCTATAACCTTGGGTGCCATTCAAGATGCTGGTTGCCACCTTTATAGCCCTTCATGGTTCAAGAGTGAAGAGAAGGACCAGGGGAGACATGATAGCAGTGTTCCAACAATTGAGGGGCTGCTACAGAGAGGAGTGGGGTCAAGCTATTTTACAAAGAACCCGAAGGCCAGACAAGGAATAATGGGTGGAAACTGACCAAGGAGAGGTCAGAGGAAACAAAGAGGAACTTTCTGACAGTGAGAACAATCAACCAATGGAACAGAAGTTGCCTTCGGAAGTTGTGGGAGCTTCATCACTGGAGGCTTTCAAGAAGAGATTGGACTGCCATTTGTCAGAAATGGTGTAAGGTCTCCTGCTTGGGCTGGGGGGTTGGGCTCATCCTATAATATCTGCTGCAGAGGCATGACTGCAACTTTGATGCTTGTATCCTGACCATTTGTATTGATATTGATATTGTTTCCTGATTGTTTATTTGTACCCTATGACTATCATTAAGTGTTGTACCTTATGATAGTTAACGAATGTATCTTGTCTTTTTGTGTACACTGAGAGCATATGCACCAAAGACAAATTCCTTGTGTGTCCAATCACACTTGGCCAATAAAGAATTCTATTCTATTCTGTTCTGCTCCGTTCGGTTCGGTTCTAGACTAGTCTAGTCTAGTCTAGTCTAGCGTAGCCTAGCCTAGCCAACCTAGCCTAGCCTAGTCTATATTCGTTAATACAGAGGATGCTATCTTCAGGAACAAGAAAAGCAAACCTTCTCAACTGCAGTTCCCTTCCTGTGGATCAGCAGTCTCTTGCTGGTCTTTAGGAAGGTCATTCAAGTGGGATTATGCTAGCAGGCCTTGAAGGGTGGGATGCTGCAAAATTTTGCCCTCTGTTTTTTGTTGGGTTTGGCCAAATGTTTAAATGTTCCCATTATTTCCATTGGAGTTGAGTGTTGTTTTGTTGTTTTTCTGTTTTTTACGTTTTAGCCAGATTTACTTCAGAGTTACTTTAGTTTTTAAAGGACTTACATGCCTACCTTTCTCATATAATGACTCTAGGCAGCTCATAAAGAATCCAGGGAAACATGGCTGAAAACCAAAGAATATTTTCTCCCAGGCACCAGACCAAACATTCTCCCAACTAAACCTCCACTCTAACCCAATGCCTGGGGAAAAAGCCAGGTTTTCATGGTCCTCTGGAAGGCTAATTCAGTATAAATCAGGACTGGGTTTCGACCGGTTCGCACCGGTCCCTGCGATCCGGTTGGTCACCGAACCCGGAAGTAAGTAACTTCCGGGAACGGCGAAGCCCCCCCCCGCGCCCGCGCGCGCCCGCACACCCGCGCCCGCTCCTTACCCGGTTTTTTTGAATTTCGCACTTTCCACGCATGCGCAGAACGCCTGCGCAATCCTCCAGGAGCAGCTGGAGCATCGCGCAGACGCTAGTACGCATGTGTGCGCTGCGTGCGCACACGCGCGCACCGCATGCGTGCGTGAGGACACCGCCGGCCTCGTTCCAACCGATCCGGTTGGAACGGGGCAAGAAACCCACCCCTGGTATAAATCCTTTGTATCTAAGATGGGAATCTGTTCCAATGGGCTGAAGTGGCCACCAAGAAAGCACATCTTCGGATCCTGTCAGGTGGCAACATTTAAGGGAGGAGACCCGGATCCTGTCCTATCTGAACTGGAATGGCCTATGAACCTCGGAAGTAAAAAAATAAGAAGCAAATCTAAATAACCTTCATCCACAGGGTAAGACTGAGGTTCAAAAAACATGTAATTGAAGCCTTGGTCCATTTTCACATTAATTGCATGTGTGATGCATAGAATATAACACAACAAAGATGATTAGGGGACTGGAGGCTAAAACATATGAAGAACGGTTTGCAGGAACTGGGTATGTCTAGTTTAAGAGAAAAAAGGACTAGGGGAGACATGATAGCAGTGTTCCAATATCTCAGGGGTTGCCACAAAGAAGAAGGAGTCAAACTCTTCTCCAAGGTACCTGAGGGCAGAACAAGAAGCAATGGGTGGAAACTAATCAAGGAGAGAAGCAACTTAGAACTGAGGAGAAATTTCCTGACAGTTAGAACAATTAATCAGTGGAACAGCTTGCCTCTAGAAGTTGTGAATGCCTCAACACTGGAAGTCTTTAAGAAGATGTTAGACAGCCATTTGTCTGCAATGATATAGGGCCTTGATGGCGAACCAATGGCACATGTGCCCAAAGTGGCACGGAAAGCCATGTCACCTGGCACGCATGGCCTTGTCTGTTTGTTTTCCAGGTTCCTGGTGCACATGATGATCAGCTGTCCTGACCAGTGCCGAAAACCGGTGTGCATATGCGAACTGGCCAGCTGATTGTGAGGTGTGCATGCACACCATAACCTGGAAGTTCAGCTTTTCCAGAGGGCAATCCCTTCACATGTGCGGCAATGCCGAAAACCGCCCTGCGCATGTGTGCCAGCCAGCTGATCATCAGGTGTGCATCTGTGCTAGAACCCGGAAGTTTGACTTTTCTGGAGTGTGGCCCCGATGAGAGTGTGTGCGTGACGTTTCTGCGTGACCTTTTTGGCAAGCTCAGCATCTTTAACTGCTGAGCCATTGCCCCCTCCCCTGGACCAGACTAAAATAAGACTGCATTTATTTTTGCAGTGTAGACTCCCCCCCCCCAGTGGTTGGTTCCAAAAAAATTTAGAACCTCTTCTGTAGGTGTGGCCTGCTTTGTGGGAGTGACTGGCCGGCTATGTGACCTGGTGGGAGTGGCTTGCCAGCCATGTGACCAGGTGGGAGTGGCTTGCCAGCCATGTGACTGGGTGGGCGTGGCCAACTTGTAAAATGTGGTGAAACTCACATAACAATGCTCTTGCTTAGCAGCCAAAATGTTGGCTCAGAAACTCTGGCATTTGAAGCACGTAAGTCTTAAAGCTGTCAAGTTACAAGACCCTTGCACCCCTAACCCTTTAGAAAGAAAACCCCAGGGGTGTTCAAACTTGACAGCTTTGAGACTTTAAGGTTTAGATAGGACTCTTAGAGGTGGGTGGAGTGATTGGTGAGCTGGCCAATCAGTGAACAGTGGGCAGGGCAAGCGTGGTGGAGACGGGCAGGGGGAGGGAGCTAAAACCGGTTCTAAACAGCACCATAGATTTGTGGAACCTCTTCTATAGAAGAGGTTAGAACTGGCAGGAACACACACACCCCGCCCCCGCCGCCCCCACACAGTTTCTAATCCTTTCTGAAGCATCTGCCTGAGTCTAAATCGCACTGTATCTTTCAAATGTCATGCTGTAGCTTTTATCTACTTTCATGATAGTATGGCCTTTTGGGGTTGTCTTTTTTTATGTCTTAGTGATACTGAATGCTGCTCCCACATTCCTGGCCCATGGAATTGTATCGTTTCCCATAGCAACTAAAATATGATGCAGTTTGTTTTTTAAATACATAGACATTTGAAAATTAATATTATTAATTTTTGACACAAAGGCATTTTGAAGAAATCGGCTGTCGTAGCTTTGCTCCCAACTTTGCTTCCTGCCAGTCACTAAGAAATCAAAATAAATTAGATTGAAAATAAATTACCGTATTTTTTCAGACTATAAGACTCACCAAGATTCCGAAGAGATAAGTAAGAAAAAAAGTTTTTGTCCTCCCCGGCCCTCAGAAGCTTCAGCAGGGCTGGGAGAAGGCAAAAATGCCCCTCTTTTTGTGAAAAATGGGAGAAAAATGGCCCGTTTTTCACAAAAAATGAGGTGTTTTTGCCTTCCCTTCAGCCCTGCTGAAGCCTGCAGAGCACTGTTAGGGGCTGAGGGAAGGCAAAAATGCCTCCATTTTTGCAAAAAAGCACATTTTCACTCATTTTTCACGAAAGTGGGATGCGAGGGCAGGGCTTTGGGATGCCAAAAATGGCTGCATTCAGTCTATAAGACACACCAACACTTCCATTCTCTTTTAGGGGGGAAATAGGTGCTTCTTATACTCCAAAAAATATAGTAGATTAGAAAATAGATTAGCGTGAAAGCCAACTGGGTGACTTTAGACCAATCACTCTCTCTCACCCCAGCCCACTTCACAGGGTTATGAACAGGAGACAGAAGGAATATTATGTATGACGGCCACCTTGAGTTACTTATAAAGTAATAAAGGTGAGATAAAAATCAAACAAATAGATAAAATATTCTACTCTGCAAAACAATGGCACAAACTGGTTGATTTTACTGTCTTTGAAACAGAAGTATGGAACCATAGGACCTTCTGAGTATTGCTGAACTACAATTTCCCAAATCCGTCACCACTGTCTATTCTAGGTGCATAGCAGAGGTGGATTCCTACCAGTTTGGACCGGTTCAGCTGAGTAGGTAGTAACTCGGCCAGCCACGCCCCATGCATGGGGCATGCCCAGTTAGAACTAAGGAGAAATATCTTGAGAGTTAGAACAATTAATCAGCGGAATGACTTGCCTCCAGAAGTTGTGAATGCTCCAACACTGGAAGTTTTTAAGATGTTGGATAACCATTTGTCTGAAGTGGTGTAGGGTTTCCCGCCTATGCAGGGGGGTTGGACTAGAAGACCACCAAGGTTCCATCCAAGTCTGTTATTATATTCTGTCCTGTTTTGTTACGTTCTGTTTTGTTCTATTCTATTCTAGCATCACCACTTTGGTGGGAAAAGTGGTTTCTGCAATGTGCTGCTGAGTTTTTGTTGAGGTAGACATTTCACTGCATCAAGGAGAATGAAGCAATGCAATAGCAATAGCAGTAGACTTATATACCACTTCATAGCGCTTTCAGCCCTCTCTAAGCGGTTTACAGAGAGTCAGCATATTGCCCCCAACAATCCGGGTCCTCATTTTACCCACCTCGGAAGGATGGAAGGCTGAGTCAACCCTGAGCCGGTGAGATTTGAACCGCTGAACTGCTGATCTAGCAGTAGCCTGCAGTGCTGCATTTAACCACTGCGCCACCTCGGCAACTTCATTAGGGAAGAAACCTCACTCCAGAGATCACAAGTGATTTTTTTAACACTTTGCAAACAAACTACTCAAACATCTGAGTTGCCAAAGAAAATTCTGGCTTTTCTTTAATTTCAAAAAAAGCTGTGCAGAACCAAATATCATCATGACCATCATTGTCATCCTTGATTCTTGAAATGAGCCAATGTCATTTGATCAGAAGGGGCATAAGTTCCTTGTCTAAAGATGGTGCTGGACAAAGAAAAGACCAGCAGAAAAGATGGAATAAGGGCAGGGGTGGGTTCCTGCCAGTTACAACCTCTTTTATACAAGAGGTTCCACAAATCTACAGTGCCGTTTAGAACCGGTTCCAACTCCCTCCCCCCGCCCGTCCCCACATCATCAAGATGAAGAGCGAGAGGAGGAATTCTGGAAGTTGAAGTTCACAAGTCTTAAAGTTGTCAAGTTTGAACACCCCTGGAGTTTTTTTTCTAAAGGGATAGGGGTTCAAGGGTCTTGTAACGTGACAGCTTTAAGACTTGTGGACTTCAAATGCCAGAGTTTCTGAGCCAACATTTTGGTTGCTAAGCAAGAGCGTTGTTAAGTGAGTTTCACCACATTTTACAAGTTGGCCACGCCTACCCAGTCACATGACTGGGGAGCCACTCCCACTCGTTCACATGGCCGGCAAGCCGCTCCCACCCAGTCACATGTCCAGCAAGCCACTCCCACAAAGCAGGCCACACCTACAGAAGACCTTCTAAAAAAAATTGAAACCCACCACTGGATAAGGGGTTGAGCGATACAAGAAACTAGCAAAACCTGTAGGCACTTAGTGTAGCAGGCATAGAAGAGCATTTGTTTTTGATAGCTCCTAGTGGAACAATAACTGACATCTGGCAAGATATATATTTTTTGTCATTTGAAACATACAATTCTTTAAATAATCTGCCGGCAGTTCCATCATATTGCGTCTGCAGGAGGTAGAAGGCAAAGCGGGATATGACAATTCTCCAAAATTCCCTCTTCAGTGTATCCCCTAGCATGCTATGCTCCTACTCACACCTGATATAAAAGCAGAAACTCAGTTTTCAAGAATGTTCATCAATGTAACTGTCTCAGGCTTTTGTTCTTATTTACTGTTTTTAGAGGTTTGTTCACTTTTGTTTTAAACTTCTCACTTCATATACTTCCTTTTTTAAAAAGTCTGATATAATTTAAGGATTATTCCGGCTATTCATATGTAACCAACATTGCCACAACACAGTCAGCTTGCCAGTTAGCATGCTAATATTTCTTCATAGCAGGACATGATGCAAGACATAATATTCCACTTAGCTCATTTAAAATAAGGAAGTGGGGGGAGAGTTAACTTTTTTTATTATTGTTATTTTGGGCTAATCTTCTCAACTTTCTGAATATTGGGGGAATGAAATGTTGCTTAATAGTTATATTTAAATTACATGCATAATCTCTTATGTTGCATGGAAAATGACAAACTGCTAGCTCTTCTGTTAAGATTTTCTTCAATCTGTGGCTGCACTACATACTGCACTAAGCCAAAATGTGACTTGCTTGCCTATGACTTAGCCTTACTTTGTGAATTTGGTTGGTGGTTGGAACCATGGCTTATAGCTTAGCATGCTGCATGAATCCCACCAACATTTATAAAATGTGATTTATTGCATAAATGGGGTTTACTACCACATGTGCTTTTAGTTCTAGAACAGGGGTATCAAACTCAATTTCATTGAGAGCCGCATCAGGGTTTTGTTTGACCTGGGGGGGGCGGGCAGGGGATGTGGCCAGCTCAACATTACTCATGTCAGCGCCTTGGTGGCCCAAGTGCTCTGACAGTGAAAATGGGCTCCTGAGCTCCATTTTCGGCTGTGACGGCCTTCTGCAATCGTCTGCCAGTGAAAATGGAGATTGGGAGGGCCGCGTGTGATTCTCCCAAGCTCTGTTTTCACTGACAGAGGGTTGCAAGAGTCCATCGCAGCCAAAAATGAAGCTGGGGAGCCCATTTTCGCTGTCAGAGGGCTGGTCCTTCACTGTTTCCGCCCGAGGGCCTTGAGTTTGACACCCCTGTTCTAGAATAAAGATCTAAACAAATTATTTGTAGAGTTTCCAAAATTTAGAACAGGAAGCCCATTTAAGGAAATGAGCCCTTCAGGTGTCAGGTTGCCCACTTGACCTAAATTGAACTCTTTAAAAGTCAAGGTGATTTGCTTTATGCCTCATGTTTCTAATATAAAAGAGAAGGAAAACTAAACATTGCTTAGCTTCTCCATGGTTTCTGACTGCAGCTCCCTTCCAGATTGTGTTTTAGTCCCTTAATCCCTCATTCACATTCAGTTCTGTCCTTGATAGAAAAGACAGACGTCATTCAACATGTGGTATAGCTTTGGAGCACACAATCTACCATTTTTAAAGCAAGGCTTTGATCCTGCTATTCATGCTGAATTCCAAGTCATCTCTACTATAAAGAGCTGAAGAAATATTTATGATTTTTCTATATCAACCCTTGGCACTTTTTTACAAGCAGGTTCTAAGATTATAATGAGACTCATCCTTTAAACCCACAAGATAAGGAATATAGAGCTTTTTTTTAATACCAGATGAAATTTATTTTATAAACATTACTTTATACTTGATGTTCTGGAAAGCAAATTTTCCATTTAATATCCATCAGAATCTTTTTATAGTATCCATCAGAAAACTGTTGCTACAGCTGTAGAAAAAAACTGAGTGAATAATGAAATCCACATAAATGCTCGTGCAGCTGCCATGAACAAAGCAATATTTTCTTTTGTAACGCCATCTGATAAGAACAAAATCTGCAACTGAGCTTTGCTGATAGATGTTTGTTTCTGGTTATCGCAGGAAAAGAAAAATTGTATATATGTAACCTCAACTAAATTTGATGGCTGTTTCACAGAAATACTTCAATATTACTGTAAATTGCAACATTCATTCATTAAAATAAAAGATATTTAGAAGTATTTTGGAGGAAAAAATCCAGTTCAAGATAGACTTCCGGAGCAAAGTTCTTGCCCTCTGACTTCCTTCTACAAAAGAGCCATGAAGTCTTTTTTGCTTTCATTGTCCTGGCAATTCCATTATTTTCTCATCCTCCTTTTAAACTGGAAGAACTGGCATAAAAATTTTACATCTTTCTCAAACTGGTTTAGAATTAGAATAGAATAGAGCTGGAGGGGATCTTGAAGGTCTTCTAGTCCAGCCCCCTGCTCAAGCAGGAAAACCTATACTATCTAGTCCGGTCATGGCAAACCTATGGCACACTTGCCAGAGGTGGCATGCAGCGCCCTCTCTGTTTGGGCACTGTGGCTAAAAGGTTCACCATCACTGGTCTAGTCTCTTCTTAAAACATCCAGTGATGGAGTGCCCACGATTTCTGAAGGCAAGCTGTTCCACTGGTTTATTTTTTTTTAAATATAATTTTTATTAAACATTATTACCTTTAAAAAAACGGAAAAAACAATACAGCGACATAAATACAACGACATAAGCAAGACAAATCATACATAACAATATAAAGTAGAACATACAGATACAAATGCCGTTTTAAACATACAACCCCCCCTCCCCCCCCCACGGTGACAGTCATTCACAGCCCGGTTTTTCTTTCTTTCCTCATTATTAGGTCTCTAAGCCACATCTTCTCATTGCAAGATTCAGGGATCTATTACGGTACCTGTGTCACCACCCTCCAGACCTTCCGCACAGCCCTCAAAATCTGGCTATCCCGTCAGGCCTGGGGCTAAAGACTGTAACCCACCCGAATGGTATGAATGTTGTGTTTTTAATGACGTACTGTCCTACGTGTTAAATGTTTGTTCCCCCCTCCCTTTTTTCGAGTTGTAAGCCACCCTGAGTCCCCCCAGGGAAAAGGGCGGCATATAAATAAACTTCTCAAATCTCAAAACCACTCTCAGCTTTGAGAGCTCAGAGTGGTTTTTGCTACTCTCTTACCGCCTAACTTCCTTTTCAAGTTTATCATTGAAGAACAAATTGGAGGAAGAAATACAGATAGTTATTTCACTTACAACTGTGGTTTCCATAGTAATGGTAATAGTCGTAAAGTGGATCACCATGTGACTGAGCCCAATTTTAGCTTTTTGTGGCAGTCGTTCAGCAAACACTGCAGTGCAATGCAAACGGAAGAGTTGTAAAGTGAACATTAAATAAACCAATTGTTTGCTATGGGATTTTTTTTTTTACAGGAAACTGGAAATAAACACTGGTTTCCAGCAAAATATCCTAAATCACAGTCATGTGACTTCAGCATGCTGGAAATGGCCATCAGTACAGGCTGATTGTTGATCACATGACATGGGGGTGTGGATTGCAGAACGTCAAATCCAAGTCAGAAATAGTTTTTTCGGGGTCCATCATACTAAGTGACTGGTCCTAAGTTTAGGTAGACTACCTGTACCACATGCAACACCTGGTAGAAAGCTGAGCATAACTCAAATAAACTCACGTAGTAACCATATCTACTTGATAGCCATTATTAAATTTGATGGCAGCAAATTTGACAGTTTAATAGTGCATTAGCTGTACTTGGCATCTCCTACGTACAATTAGGTAGCTTAAAAACCGAGCTGTAGTTCTTCCCCACAGTGTCATGGCAAATCAAAATAGTTGGAAAGACTTTTCTCTTAACTAGATTTAATAATTCCTTTAGAGCAGTGTTTCTCAACCTTGGCAACTTGAAGATGTCTGGACTTCAACTCCCAGAATTCCCCAGCCAGCATTCGCTGGCTGGGGAATTCTGGGAGCTGAAGTCCAGACATCTTCAAGTAGCCAAGGTTGAGAAACACTGCTTTAGAGTATCTCAGAAAAAAGGTAGCAAAATGCATTTTTAAAAAGTTTGGGCGTGTTTGCGCAATGTCTCTATGTGTAAACATAATGCGTAAAACAAGTTACTGAATTAACTTGTTTTCTAGCTGGCAAAATTTACTGAATGGGTTTGGTTCAGACAACATGCTGAACCGCAGGAAAATCTAACAAGGTTAACTTTAGCTCAGCTTAGCCAGGCTGTCCAAATGCAACTGCTAGGATTTTAACTAACCTGGTCGAGCCTATTATGTGAATGCAGCCTCTTGCATTCTTGTCCCTATGGTTTTGCAAAACAAAATGAAGAAAGACTTGGAAACCCTTCAAACCTAGGGCAGAATTCAATTATTATAGACGTGTGACACTGTAAGGAGGTAATGGAAAAACCTTTCAAGGCCACCTTAGGGTTACCTTTTTAACAGTTACAACATTTAAAAACTGGAGTGGCCCCAGAATGTGGTTCCCCAGTTCCTTACCTATTTGTCACTCAGCTCAGCATGGTGGCTGAAAGTTCCCCGCGAATGTATGAACGTCCAATCTAAACAATGTGATTAATGTTTCTCTTGCCAAATTGCAGTCTGCATTGAAAGCAATGTGTCTATAACATAAGCATCTATCAGAAAGCCAGTGGGGAATCAATCTTAAGTACCAGGCTGTCACCAAGTTGAGGAGGAGGCAGGAAGCAGAGGTGCCCTGGAGCCGTGCTTTTCAAGCTATTTGGGCTGGTTTATCAATAACTATGGGCAATAACTCCTTGAGCAGGTCTCTCTCTTGCCCAAGCTAATCAGAGATAAATCACGGCTCCTCTTTTTCATAATAGGTACACCCTTTGCAAACAATAATGTACAACAGCAGAGACTTGGTATTGAGTTTCCAGCTATGCTGACAAGAGGGAGAAGTAAAGAGAAGCTGAACTAAGCCAACAGGGAATATCTGTTTTCCAGGGCCAAATTAATCACAGCAATAAGCCTATCAACTGATCTATGCTTTGCTGTGAACATTCTTCTGAAACTCTTTCCAAGGTTGTATTTTTGCTGAAGTAACAGTATACAGACAGCTGGAGAGGGGAGGGAGGGAGGGAGGGAGAGAGAGATGGTTTCAAGCTGCTGTGTAAATGAATGGTAATAGTTACAGTAGGGCTGTTTGGGAACGGAAGATACCCAGTTATTAAATAGCAATAGGAATAGCACTTAGACTTATATATCGCTTCATAGTGCTTTTACAGCCCTCTCTAAGCAGTTTTATGGGGTCAGCATATTGTCCCCAACAATCTGGGTCCTAATTTTATTCACCTCGGAAGAATGGAAGGCTGAGTCAACTTTGAGCCGATGAGATTTGAACTGCCGAACTGCAGCTGGCAGTCAGCTGAAGTAGCCTGCAGTACTGCACTCTAACCACTGCGCCACCTCAGCTCTATGTATATATTAAAAAGTTTGTTAGATGTTCCAAGTCATTTTACTTGCATCAGAAAAGTTATTTCCAGCACCGTATCAGCAGTGAGCAAGAATGGAGACAGAAATGTTCCTTAGCTATAATGTGAACCTGGCTTTGCAAAAGGATGGGTGAATGCAGTGGTGGTATTCAGCTAGTTTGCACCACTTTGGGAGAACCGGTTGTTAACTTTCTGAGCAGTTTGATGAACTGGTTGTTGGAAGAAATCATTAGGGCAGAGAACCGGTTGTTAAATTATTTGAATCCCAACACTGGATGGATGCATGGATCAGAAGTGGTATTCAGCAGGTTCTGAACAGTTCTGGAGAACCAGTAGCAGAAATTTTGAGTAATTCGGAGAACCTGTAAATACCACCTCTGACTGACCCCACGCACATCTATTCTCTGCCTCCCAAGTCCCAGCTGATTGGGAGGAAATGGAGATTTTACAGTATCCTTCCCCTGCCATGCCCACCAAGCCACACCCACCAAGCCATAGCATGTCCACCAAGCGGTAATAAAAAAGAACCAGTAATAAAAAAATTTGAATCCCACCACTGCTTCCAAGGTTGGTAAAATGAGGACACAGATTGTTGGGGACAATATGCTGACTCTGTAAATCACTTAAAGGGGCTGTAAAATGCTACATAAGCAGTATATAAGTCTACATACTATTGCTATTAATCTATAAATACTAAAGATTTAGCAATTGCAAAGGAATTTACTTTAAAAACAGGTATAATATATATAGTACAGCGATGACTAATCTTTTTGTCATCACATGCCAAAAACGGGGGGAGCGTGGGGGAAAATCATGCGCACTCGTGCCCTCCCCACACAAATGCGGGCATGACCGCCCTACGCATGCCTGTGCTCCCTCTCGTACCACCACCCCCGCTATTGGTGCGCGATGGCACAGTGGACCCGTTTTTCACCCTTCCCAGGCTCCAGAGGCTTTCTAGGAGCCTGGGGAGGGTGAAAATGGTCTCTCCTGCCCCCCGCAGTGTCTCGGGAGGCCTGTAACGGCCCATTTTCCGACCTCCAGATTGTGCGTAGGGCCGTTTTTCTCCCTCCAGAGAGAGAAAAATGGCCCAACGCACAAACCAGAAGTCCGTTCCTGAACTTCCGGGTCGCACATAGGACCATTTTATGTTACATCCCCTCTGTATGATCCATCCTGAAATACATTTTAAAATGCAGAATTTACAACTGAAAATCTTGGTCTGCATTCGGACTATTATGATTTTTCTCACTTTCTACTTTTCAAAAATGTCTTTTAAAGGTTTTGAAATCTTGTTTACATTTTATGTAATTTATGTAATACAACCAATTTCGTTGTATTTAAGTACAATGACAATAAAGATTATACTTACTTATGCCATTTTAGTTGATATTCTAGTAATGACATTACCCAACTCTGATTTTTTTCCCCTGTGGTCAACATGAGTATGATAGCATTATATATCTTTTGATAGAAAGTTAGAAAAGTAGAAAGTGCTTTTCTTATATGCACATCTATTAAGCCTTGTTAAGGACAGTTTCATTTTCGTCTCTGTAAGTCACAATGGAAAAATATTGAACAGGATATTTTCTTGCAGTATGTGCTTGCCCTTAACTCTTTATTACTTTTAGTCTTAATGTTTTTGTATTATTACAGCATGTTCTACCCTTCCTTAATATATTTTCTGCAGTAAGAAAAAGACAGGACAAATAATGGAGAAAGAGACAATATACACCAAGAAGAGCAAAAAACCTAAACCCTCAGGTACCCCATATAAGTCTTGTTTGGGAGTACGATGAAAAAATATTGCTCTAGAGCTTGCTGATCATATGAAATATATGCAATCAAACCCTTTCCCTTTATAAATATATAGCCCCATTACAAAGAAATTGTTTGATCACTAGGCTAGCCTTATTATGAGAACACAAAGTACCATTTACTGTATACAACATATAATTTTCTGGTTTAATTTATTGTTTACTGTAATCATATCCATAGGAGGCAGAAGAATGTGGGAATAAAGGGAAGCAGATTCTGTCACCTTTTTGATATGTTCAACTTCAACCATAGTACTGATTCATTTAAACTTTTATATACGGGTTGTTTTTACCCCATTCTTGTAGAAACATAGAATCATGGTGCTAGAAGGGATTTTAGAGGTCTTCTAGTCCAATCCTGTGCCCATGGCAGGTGGCCTTATACCATCCCGGACAAATGGATATCCAATATTTTATTGAAAGCTGATTTTACCTTGAAGTAGACACTAACTCAAGATTAGGTCCTCTTTGAAGACAGCCTGACTCCTTCCAGAATAGGGTTAAGACAGTGTAGTACTGAGGAGGAGCCAACATCGCGATGATACAGACGTGCGGTCTCGATGCTCTGAGACCGCAGCCGATACGTTTGCCGCTGGGTGATCCAATCGGACCTAAACCATCCGGCAGAGACAGTGAACAGGAAGAATACGTCTTGCTGAAGTAACCAACTGATACACTTCCTACAGTATGTAAAGAAGGAAGATTCTTTGTGTTGTGTCTGTTTTGAAAATAAAAATAAAAAAATTATATATATATATAAGACAGTGTAATACTGTTCTGCATTATCATTGGTCTCTTTTAAATGAAGGTGGACAGGGAAGAAAGTTTTGCTGTTCCCTTCATGTGTGGCCATTCTTTTTTCTTCAACAAAAGTGAAAACACAATGCTTAGTTCAGATGATCTGACTGGTTGTTTTCACTTGGTTGACTAGTTGACGAGAAGCACATGACTGGTTGGAGGCCGCCAGAAAGTATTGGAAGTCTTGAATGCACCAAAAAAGCATCTGCCATCGCCGCCCTGTTCTTCGCGCTGGCCATGCACATGCATCCCATTGCCTGCTGGGCCGAAGGCAAGTCCAAGCGGAGCAGCACAGCATGCAATGGGATACATGTGCACAGCTGGCACAAAGAACAGGGTGGCAATGGCAGCGGCTTCTCAACACGGTTGAAAAGTTTTTGGTAGTTTTTGGTGGCGTCCAGCCAGCCGCTGCTACTGGGAAGTGGCTGTCAAAGAGGCGGCAGCTGGCAAGCTTCTTGCAGTCACATCGAAAAAAAGAGCTTGCCTTCCAGGGTCCGGACCAGCCGCCGTGGGAGGAAGGTAAGCCCAAAGAAAGAGGCGGTCATGGGGGAGGAATTGGGACTAGGGCCAGGGCTCTGAAAGAGTGGAAATGAGACTGATGAAGGGAGAGTGGCCAGCATGCAGGAGGAGGCCTTTGATAGATTAGGCCAGGCCTGGGTAGAAAATGGGTACATAGGTAGAAATTCATTTTTTTCCTACCAGATTGTGTGGCCATGGCTTGATGGGGGGGTGGGCTCATGTGACTGAGTGGGTGTGGGCATGAGTGATGTTGAGTTGGCCACACCCACTCAGTCACATGAACCCCCATCAAGCCACGCCCACAGAACCATTAAGAAAAAAATTTGAATACCACCACTGATCGAGAGAGACTCTTTTTTGTTTAAAAAAATCACAGAACAAATCCTACATTTAATATGCTTTATCAAAATAAATAAAGACATTGCAAAAAGAGAAAGAAAAAACAACCACTCACCCTCTCCTTCTCAAATGATCTTTGGCAGCTATATGGTCTCAATAATAGAGTTGTGATTAAAAATGCATAGACATTTTCAGAAGTAAATGTTTCATTGGGAAATAGATGCCTAGACAATATGATAGTGGTGAAAGAAAACAGATAAATATAGGGGACGGCCGCATCCTGTATGTTTTATATTTATCTTGTAGAATAACAACTGCACTGCTAAATTGATCTAAAAATGGAACATGTCCAGTGATGTCTATTCTGATAGCTAGCAAAGGTCTAGGGTTTCAGCTAAGGTCTTTCATGAATTACCTGAGATTCTTCCACTTGTAAATGCCAAAGCTGAACTGAGGACATTCCAGAAACCAAATATCTGGTTTACAGCTCACTTTGAGTCTTTTCTTGTGTACCTTGAGATCAAATGGAAAGTTCACCAATGGAACCATATGGAAGAAGCCCTTACTTGTTGCTCATTGCGGCATTTGATTACATGTATTCTTCTGGTGGAGAAAACTAGGCTAGAAAATTATGGGGAAATGATTTAAAAAAAAATTATAGAGCCAACGTAATTTGCCTCATCAGAATCTCAGCATCCATACCAAAACAGAATTGAGAGAAATTTGAAAGAAATTCAAAGACATCTTGAGAAGGAGTTTCAAAAGCAGAAGCCGCCTTTTCGGTGATAGCAACCATTTGGAACTTTAAAAGCAGTATGCAGTATCAACAAATCTGTTTTTAAAAGCAAAAGATCAAAAAGAGACTACAGACTGTTATAGCTCTGTAGATACTTTCTTTCATGGAACATATAAAGAGATTGGATAGTGGTGTTTTGCTTTTTCTTGTAAAGTCAGAAAGAGGAAATATTAAATCCAGACTGAGGGCCTTTATTAGATCAGCTGAAAGTATATAAAATAATTGCAAACTTTTGAGTTTCCATAATGCTGTATCAAGCAAAATATTCCATGAGCCTAATACAAAGGTGGAGATGGGGCAGTGGTTGCAAAATAGCTAGCGATGAGGTTACATCTTCAGCCATTTACAATTCTAGATGAATTGTGGGATTAATTTGGTTCCATTCATTCCATCTCTATCATCTACAGTAGCAAAGATAGTTCCCTCCCTTTTAACAACCTAGTTTTTAAAGTCAACATTATTTCCATGTTATTTAATTGCAACGTTGGAGAGATGGCAAAGCATTTCAATGTATTTTTACTTCTTCTCTATGGTCTAACCTTTATTTATAGTAATAATTTTCTGGATATGCATTTTGGTTCCATTCTTTTATAGTAAGATGGAAAAGACGAGTCCCATGTGTTTATATGTGTACAAGTCTTATTTGCTGCACAAGTAGTCTTTGATTTAATAATCATTTGTTTAGCAACCTTGAAAAGTTATAACACTGAAAAAATGACAAGTGATCTCACACTTATGACCATCATAGTATTCTGGGGGTGACACAGTGGTTAGAGTGCAGTACTACGGGCTACTTCTGCTGAGTGCCGGCTGCCCGCAATTTGGCAGATCGAATCTCACCTGGCTCAAGGTTGACTCAGCCTTCCATCCTTTCGAGGTGGGGAAAATGAGGAATCCAGATTGTTGGGGGCAATAGGCTGACTCTGTAAACTGCTTAGAGAGGGTTGGAAAGTACTGTGAAGCGGTATATAAGTCTAAGTGCTATTGCTATTCCCACGGTCACATGATCAAAATTCGGACACTTGGCAACCAGCATGTATTTACAATAGTTGCAGCGTCCCAGGATCATGTGATCATCATTTGTGACCTTCCCAGAGGGCCTCTGACTAACAAAGTCAATGGGGGAAGCCAGATTTGCTTAATGACCACATGATTCACTTAACAACTGCAGTGAGTAACCTAACAATTAGGGCAAAAAGGTTGTAAAATTGGGCGTAAGTCATTTGACAACTGACTTGTTTAGCAATGGAAATTCTAGTCCCAATTGTAAGTCGAGATCTGCCTGTATATATATAGGTGAGTGTGTCTTACAGTGGAAAGATGAAAAAAATAAATTCTTTGGGTGACATATTTTTGAAGGAAAGGAAGAAGGGCTGCTGTGAGTAATGTATGATGTAAAGTGGGTGAAGTTCAAGGATGGGTTCCTGCCAGTTCTAACCCCTTCTATAGAAGAGATTCCACAAATCTACAGTGCCGTTTAGAACCGGTTCCTGCTCCCTCCCCCCGCCCGTCCACACATCATCAAGATGAAGAACGAGAGGAGGAATTCTGGGAGTTGAAGTCCACAAGTCTTAAAGTTGTCAAGTTTGAACACCCCTGGGGTTTTTTTTCTAAAGGGTTAGGGGTGCAAGGGTCTTGTAACTTGACAGCTTTAAGACTTGCATGCTTCAAATGCCAGAGTTCCTGAGCCAACATGTCTGGAGGAGGAATTTTAGTTGAAGTCCACAAGTCTTAAAGCTGTCAAGTTTGAACACCCCTGGGGTTTTTTTTTTCCAAAGGGTTAGGGGTGCAAGGGTCTTGTAATTTGACAGCTTCAAATGTCAGAGTTTCTGAGCCAACATTTTGGTTGCTAAGCGCCAAGCCACTCCCACTCAGTCACATGGCTGGCAAGCCACTCCCACCCGGTCACATGGCTGGCAAGCCACTCCCACCCGGTCACATAACCGGCAAGCCACTCCCACAAAGCAGGCCACACCTACAGAAGAAGTTCTAAAAAATTTGAAACCCACCACTGGTGAAGTTGTAACTTACATATAGGTAATTGGGTTTTCAGTTTGGGGTAGGACAGCTTTTAATTCTTTTAAAATCTCTTTTAGAGCTTCAGTTATCATGTGTTTGCACCTCAAAATAATGTGAAACATTCAGAAATTGTCATCACACAACCTGCTCAGACAGCTCTGGGGTCCCAAAAGGGGGCAGCTCTGAAACTAAAGGACCCTTCTTTGCTTTAAGTGAGTGAGTTTATTTGCAAAATGTTTATAAAACTTAAACTTTTACAAAATTACAGATTAGTTCACCATTCTGTAATAGTCCTCCAAAGCCTAGCAATTGATTAAAAAATATAAGAAAATGGAGTTATGTAGAAGAACCTAATTGCTCTGATACAACGCTAAAAATAAAATGCTAGCAAATGCTTCACCAAACTCTTCAGCTCAAGATGAAATTGATTCAGTAGCAAAAACAAAAAAGCCAGGAAGCAAGGAAATTGGATAAATGAGAAAGTAATGTTGGTCTGCTTACCTTTTCTAAAAAGCTACTTTCAATTTTCTAAAAATAATACTGTCTGACTCTCCAAAAATAGCTAGATTTTGTTTACTGTTTTATTCTACATTTACTTTTGCAAGAAGCCCAGAGCAGTATTTTAGCACACAAGAGCCCCATTTAGGTGGGTTACCCAGCCAATTGTCATACTTGATGTCAGGGTTCCAAATTACCAATTTGCCAATTACCTCCAATAGACCAATCAGATCCCACAGATTAGGCCTCCTCCGAATTCCATCCGCCGGCCAATGCCGACTGGCGACTACCCGGAGGAGAGCCTTCTCTGTGGCTGCTCCGACCCTCTGGAACGAGCTCCCCGTGGGGATTCGAACCCTCACCACCCTCCAGGCCTTCCGCAAAGCCCTTAAAACCTGGCTGTTCTGACAGGCCTGGGGCTAAAGAGTTTTTGCCCCCCTTCTCGAATGGTATGGTTGTTGTGTGTTTTTAAATTTTGTATTGTTATGTCTCGTCTTTTTATTCCCCTGTCTGTACCCCCTTTCCTGATTGAATTGTGAGCCGCCCTGAGTCCCCTTCGGGGAAAATATAAATATAATATTTATATTATATAAATAATATAAATGTAATAAATCCAATCCAATCCAAATAGCATCTGACAGTAAATCAGAGTCCAAGGCAAAGTATTGCTCAAAGTTCCAATTTATTAAGAGAGCCATGTTGGCACATCTGGGAAAATCTGAATCTGGAAAGCTTCCCAGTTTTCCCCACCTAGCTGAAAGCTGAAGATCTTGCCCCCACACCCACAAGTCCATCACATGGTCCAATCTCCCACTGCCATGCTGGCAGTTCCACCCATCCAATTCCGGCCAGGTGCAGAGGTGCAGAAACAAAGGATGACCTTGGCTTTCTAGAAAGAATTTTGTTATGGCTACTTATCATCTAACTCCATACAATCCCCCCTCCCATTTTCCCACAATAGAAAATGCATAGTAGAATAATAGAAAGTATGGCAGGCCAAAGATCCAAAAGAAAAGATGGCTGCAGGCCTGACACTTGACTTCAATGCAAATTTCCCCAAGGTTGTGCCCATCCGTAATGTCAGGGCTCCATGGAAGCCATCAGAATGGTGGGGACTGGAGGGAACAGCAGGCATGAAGATAATGTAAATAGTCAACCCTCAACAACAAATGAAACTTGGGGGGGGGCAGCAGAAGAGGAACGTTTCTATGCATAGAACACACGAAAACCATATATAGAGTTTGAAGGTATAAACTCTGTATTGTCTTTCTACCCATTCACAGATTGTGAGCTGTTTAATATTGCTAACATTCCAAAATCAGAACAGTGATTTGATTCAATGTCTATGGAGATTCTCAATCATCCAAGTCATGGTTGTTCCAAAAGTGTGTTTTTTTCAAAAGGCAACTGGACTTCGATTTTTAATTGAAGACATTTCACTTCTCATCCCACAAGTTTCTTCAGTTCAGAAAACTGAAGTTCAGAGAATTGAAGAAGCTGCTTAGATGACAAGTGAAACATCTTCAAGGAAAAAACCAAGTCCAGTTGTCTTTTGAAAAAGCACTTTTGGGACAATTATTTGGTTCATACTTACATGAATCCAAACCCTAAGCAGTTACATCCTAGGGTGGTGGAAATCTATGCATTTTACAGAGATATTCTGCTTTGTCTCTTTGAGAAACAAGAGTGCCAATGCCCCAAACAGTCACATCTGGGTTTGGCCAGGGGTGGGTTGCTGCCAGTGTTACTGCTGGTTCGCTTTGCGCACACTTTGTGTGCACTTTGTGCGTGCTTTGCCCATGTGCTGCTTGTTTGCTTGTGCATGCGCCACCCGTGCATTGCTTGTGCATGCGCAATTGCCTGTAGATTGTTCTGCGCATGCACAGAACATTATAAAATGACTAAAAACCATGACGGGGAATGGCATGGGTGACTAGGGAACCAGTTCGGGGGCGTGGCCAGCCTGCCATCCCTACCGGTTCAGCAACCCAGTTCCAATATCCACTACCAGTTTGCCCGAACCAGTACGAACCGGTAGCAACCCAGCTCTGGTTCTGGCCCATTTAAGCACAGTCAGCTTTGCTCTGGGAACAACTCATCAATGTCGGATCTGTCTGTCTGTGTCTTTACTTCCTGCTCTGCTTCCTGACTTTCAGCTCTTTGACTTGGAGCAGCTGATTAATCTGCTTGTCATTTGACTCTAGGACAGTCACGGGCTAAATTGCTTCATGGAACCTACGCTCCATCTGACTGTCTGAACTCTCAGCCAAGACTTTGCTCTTTTCCAGAGCATGCATGCCCATGCACAGTGACTCTCCCTGCCTGTTAAACTCCTTCCCACTCACAAGTAAACCTTTTGTAAATCTATCTAGATCTATGTCCATTAACACTGAAACAGTACTGGGGGAGGGGTGTTTTTATAAAATTGAGATGGTGCCTGTCTCATCAAAGCCCTGACATTTTTTAAGTGCATGTATTTATTCAGCAAATTTAGATCCCACCCATCTTGCTCCTTGTGACATTCTTGCAAGATGCTCCTGGTTCATTCAATTTTGTTTTTTCCTCCAACAAAAATAATATCAGCGTTCTGTGGCCATGGAGCATTGAAGATGGAATATGGGGTATTGAAGATTATTATTATTATCGCAACAACAGAATTGTATCACAGCGGCCAGTTGTTTCGCCGGATTTGGCATTGATTACTAGTCGGGACCCCACCCAGGGGCCTAGGACGTCGTAATGTATTTTCATAATATGCGTACAGATCCAAGCAGTGCAGCTTTTTGGATTTGACTGATGGTGATTTTGTCAATTTTTAACTGTTTTAAATGTAATTCCAGTGCTTTTGGAATAGCACCGAGTGTGCCAATTACCACTGGAATTACCACTGATGGTTTGTGCCATAATCTTTGAATTTCGATTTTTAAGTCCTGGTATTTCGTGATTTTTTCATATTCCTTCTCGTCGACCCTGCTATCACCTGGTATTGCGATGTCTATGATTGTAACCTTATTTTTTTCAACCAGTGTGATGTCTGGTGTATTATGCGCCAGTATTTTGTCCGTTTGTATGCGAAAATCCCACAAGATTTTGACCATCTGATTTTCGGTGACTTTTTCAGGCTTATGTTCCCACCAGTTTGTTGCTGTTTTAATATTATAATTTTTGCACAAATTCCAATGGATCATTTGTGCTACTGAATTGTGCCGCAATTTATAATCAGTCTGTGCGATTTTTTTACAGCAGCTGAGTATGTGATCAACAGTTTCATCAGCTTCTTTGCAAAGTCTGCATTTGGCATCATCAGAGGATTTTTCGATTTTGGCCTTAATGGCATTTGTGCGGATAGCTTGTTTTTGTGCAGCCAGGATTAGTGACTCTGTTTCTTTCTTTAATGTACCTGCTGTTAACCATAACCAAGTTTTTTCACTGTCCACTTTATCTTTTATATATTAGTATTATTATTATTATACAATTGTATCACAGCGGCCAGTTGTTTCGCCAGATTTGGCATTGGTTACTAGTTGGGCCCCACCTAGGGGCCTAGGATGTCGTAACATATTTTCGTAATATGCGTGCAGATCCAAGCAGTGCGGCTTTTTGCATTTGACTGATGGTGATTTTGTCAATTTTTAACTGTTTTAAATGTAATTCCAGTGCTTTTGGAATAGCACCCAGTGTGCCAATTACCATTGGAATTACCACTGCTGGTTTGTGTCATAGTCGTTGAATTTCGATTTTTAAGTCCTGGTATTTTGCAATTTTTTCATGTTCCTTCTCGGCGACCTTGCTATCACCTGGTATTGCAATGTTTATGAATACCAGGTGATAGCAGGGTCACCGAGAATAATAATAATAATAATAATTGTTATTGTTAATCTTTAAGGCAGCGGACATAACCTTTATGGCTTGGCGGCCTGGCAGGGTGAAAAGAGGGGAACAGGCACAAGTGGCGTGCATGTGCTGGCCAGTTGGTTGCACGGCCCGGTCCCAAAGAGTCAGAGGCCAGTAGTGGACCATAGGCTGGGGGCTTGGAGACCCCTGCTTTAGAGGGAAAAGATTTTATGTGTTTCATAAAAATGGGGTTACATTTAGTCTGCATATAATTGCTCTTGAATGTTGCTAGCACTGATTTGACTATATAAGAAACAGACATTGCATCAAACATTACTAGAAAAGAAATGAAGTTTCTAATAATATATTATTCTAATTCAGAATCATAATTTAACTAGCAATGTCCTCATATAATTACTTCTAGTCTTCCTGGATCTTAAATGCTGCTTTAATCCAGCAGGACTTTGAGTGGCTTACATTCTCTTCTTACAGTATTAGGGTTAAAATAAAAAAAGCATTATGTAATATAATCAAACCACCAGTATGATGTAATGGTAATGATGTGATATGGCATAGAGTAGTAATTTAGTATTGAGCCAGTTTGATATAGTGGTTAAGGCACAAAGCTAGTAACTGAAAGAGTAGTTCCCAACTTTAGGAGCAGTAACTACCTCGAGTGATTTTGGGCCAGTCACTATTTCTCAACTCTAAGAAGGAAGCAATGGCAAGCCATTTCTGAAATCTTGCCGAGAAAAATTCAAGGACTTGTCCAGGCAGTTTTCAAGTGCCAACGCTGATTCGAAGGCACAAAAATAAACAAGATAAGAAATAATATCTACAATATCTACAATAATACAAATAATATCTCTTTCTACAATAAGAAATAATAACTGAAATTTAATGGAAAAGAAACTAAGACCAGTGAGAGGATAACATCCAGCCATAAGTCATTTAATGTACACTAGATTCCTCCATAAGGTTTTCTTGTCTTTCAAATTTATCAGCATTCCTAAACCACAATAGAGTGGGAAGCTACACTGATCTAAGGTAGTACATTATTCCCAAGAAGTAGAGCTGCAACAGAGCAGGCTTGACCCATTCTTTGTAAGTGATAATAAAGGAAGGAGTCTAAAGTAAACCCACTCAATCTATGTATGAGCAGAAGATACTAGAAGTAGACAGTCCCATAGATAACTACATCCTGAGCAATGTAAGGCATAAATGGGGTAAATAACACTTGAATTGCATTCAGAAGCCAAATGGTAGTATAGCTCAGTGGTGAGTTGCTCTTACCATCGCTACCGATATCCTGCTCACGGGGCCATGCATCCTGTTCATGCACGTGTGCTGCGCATGCATGCGCAATCCACCACTCCTGCGATGCACAGCTGCTTGTTGGGGCTCGCACAGGTGCTGCACCCTATGAGCGCGTGCACAATTGGCCAGTTGCTTTAAAAACAGGTATAGAATGTTGGCGGACAGATGTACCAAACGAGCCACTGTACCGGTATGCTATCAGCTGCTCCCGGCTACTACCAGTGCGGCCAGACTGGACCGGACCCGCAGGAACCTACTACTGATATAGCTGACAAAATAAGTGCATTATGTGGGAGAACTTCAACATTCCCTTTATTATCAGAGCAGCTGCATTCTGAATAAAGTTTCTAAAAGAACGTCTAAAAGAACCTGGAGAAGTAGACTAGGGAACATAATAGTTACGGGAGAAAGCAGGTTACAGTATTACAGAGAAGATTCCTAAGTCCAGGAGTGCAAAGAACCATGGGGATAAAAGGCAGAATTCTCCACCTTGATTATGATAAGTTGAGCTGGATAATTGTTTTAATAGGCTTTCATGATTCCATTATAATTAGCAATCACGTTCTTTCCATAAATTCAAACTGTTCTTGTTTCCTGAGTTTGCTTACTGCAGTATTTTCTTGACAGGCCCGACATTGGACTGAAAAGGATTCAAACAATACTCTTCTTCCATAATAATCCATTCTGTTCCTCTTCACCGCTACAGTGTCCTATGGTCACATGAACACAATTTACAACACTGTTTCTCAGAAACTGGCCTTTATTTCCAGTTTTGTTTCCAAAAATGCTCGTTGCAGACAATGGGTTTGCTTGACGACCTCCACAAGGAAAGGCCGTAAAATCAGTCCTAGTCACATAATCACCCACTTAACAACTGACACAACTTACAACTGTAATTCTGAGCTCAGTTACGATTTTAAGTGGAGGATTACCTTCACTTATTTATCTATTCATTTGTTTAGGCCTCTCCAAAAGAATAGACTCTGGGTGGCTTAGAATACCTAAACATAATATCAACCCAACAGTCCCTCTTTTAAATTTGCTATTTATTTTTATTTTATTTATACCCTTCCGCTGTGAATCTGCTTTAATGAATCATATTAAATGCAATGTTGGTACCCCATTAAAAATGCATGTGAATAACTATTAATCAAAGTAACACACTAGGATTTTTTAAAAAAATTAGTCCTATGATAATGAAGGTTAATATGGCCATTAACTGGGTTTCTATAAAATGTTCTCCAGTAAGTTAAATTTAGTTCTAGACATTTCCCAAAACAGTAATCACTGCTGCCTTTAGGAAATGAGTTGGGAATTAGCCCTCAAATGTTTTATATGTCTGTTTTCTGTTTTGAGCTGCACTGGGTGATTTGGCAGACAGGGATAATAGAAAACTCCTGTGTTTCTCCAAAATTATAGCAAGCTCTTAACACAAATTGCTGACAGCCCATACAATTATCATCAACTGAGGAAAAATTAAACAAGTAAAGCCAAACCCCCAATGCCACCCTGATGGCGTTAGATCACCCGTGCTTTGAATTATTTCTATTTCCAGCTGAGCAATAAAGAGGGATCTTGATCTTTCCCCTCTGGCTCACCCAGATTGTGACCAGACCGCTGCTAATTAGGGACAGAAGCTTCCAAGTGTGTGTCTCCTTTTGCCAAATTTAGGGCAGTGTAAACAATCTGCAAGATGGGAGACAGGCGCTGAACTTCATGTAAGAACAAATCTATCATGTTATGTAAACTGAAATGACTCCAGTAATTGGCTCTGGGTAGGTATGTTGCATAGATATTCAATGGGATTAATCAGAAGGCTATACAGAGGGAAGGGATGGGCTTCAAAAATTTCAGCAATGGGTTCTCTGCCCGGTGGCTGGGTGGGTGTGGCCCAGGGGTGGGTTCCTGCCAGTTCTAACCTCTTCTATAGAAGAGGTTCCACAAATCTACAGTGCCGTTTAGAACCGGTTCCAGCTCCCTCTCCCCGCCCGTCCACAGATCATCAAGATGAAGAGCGAGAGGAGGAATTCTGGGAGTTGAAGTCCACAAGTCTTAAAGCTGTCAAGTTTGAACACACCTGGGCTTTTTTTTCTAAAGGGTTAGGGTTGCAAGGGTCTTGTAACTTGACAGCTTTAAGACTTGTGGACTTCAAATGCCAGAATTTCTGAGCCAACATTTTGGTTGCTAAGCAAGAGCATTGTTAAGTGAGTTTCACTACATTTTACAAGTTGGTCACGCCCACCCAGTCACATGGCTAGCAAGCCACTCCCACCCAGTCACGTGGCCGGCAAGCCACTCCCACCTGGTCACATGGCTGGCAAGCCACTCCCACAAAGCACGCCACACCTTTTAGAAGAGATTCTAAAAAAATTTGAAACCCACCACTGGTGTCGCCATGGTGGGCATGGCCTGTTTTTGCCTTCTCCAGGCTCCTGAGGCTTTCTTTGACCTTCTGGGAGGACAAAAACTGGCTTCTCTGGGCTCCAGAGGTCCTCTGGAGGCCAGAAATGCCCGTTTCCAGCCTTCTGGAACTTCCAGGAGGCCGTTTTTCCCCCTCCCTGAACCTCCGCAGGGGCCCTTTACCTATCTTGCATCCAAAACAGACCGCATGGAGACTCCTGGGAGGGGCAAAGTGGGGTGGGCAAGGGTTGGAATTTGGAGGTTCTCTGAACCGGCCATAATGTTAGCTACGGGTTCTCCTGAACCCGAGCGAACCCGTAGCAGCCCCCCCCCCCAGCAGAGGGCATTTGAAGACAATCCCAACCCAAAGCACTCCCAGTGCAGATACAAAGGTAAGTGGAGTTGGAACATAAAGGAGCAATTGATCTGGTTTTCTCCAGTTTTGCTCAAAAGCTGCCTTTAGGTGGCCAGATAAGAAGGAAAGTGTGGGTTCAAAACTACCTTTCAGACCACCAGTTCCTTGAAATTAAATGACTAATCTCCCACCATAACCATCCTACATCCTGGAACAGCCCAACAAAGCATCAGCAACTTATTTTTCTTTTAAGTTTATTTAGTCAGTCCTAAGAGACAGATGGAATGGAGTGATTTAAAAAAAAAATTTTTTTTTAATTAAAAATTTCCCTCAAATATTTGTAGTTTCAATGTGTCGTCCCTAAAAGATAGACACAAAGGCATATTATTCATATATAATTCCCTTGTTGTTAGTTGCAAAGTCATGTCCAACCCATCGCGTTCCCATCGACAACGTTCCTCCAGGCCTTCCTGTCTGGAGTCCATTTAAACTCACGCCTACTGCTTTGGTGTCTCCATTCAGCCACCTCATTCTCTGTTCTCCCCTTCTTCTTTTGCCCTCAATCTTTCCCAGTATTGGGTTCTTCTCCAGTGAGTCCTTCCTTCTCATCAGATGGCCAAAGACTTTGAGTTTCATCTTCAGGATCTGGCCTTTTAAAGAGCAGTCAGGGTTGATCTCCTCTAGGACTGACTGGTTTGATCGTCTTGTAGTCCAAAGGACTCACAGGAGTCTTCTCCAGCACCATAGGGAATCCCCTATCAAACCACAAAAAAATGAGAAAAAAGATGACAAGAGTTAATTATTCCAGTAGTTTTTCTCGAAAAGGACCTTCATAAAAACTTTTCCAGCTAGGAGGATCCTAATCAAAGACTCTACTTCTCCCTGTTTTTCAAGGAAATCCAATGATAACTCCTGATAAGGTTTCCTTTTGCCCAGTGGTGCATTCCAGCTTCTAAATGCTCAAAGTTCTGTCTGTTCATTGTCTTACTACGGTCCTTTTAATTTCTCTCTTCATACATTGCAGAATTAAAGGATAGAATACACTAATACTAAATATATTGAAGGTTCCTGGAGGGCATTAGGTAAGTTATGGAGTATTAGGAAGTCAGTTATAGTTTATTAATCATAGCTGAAGCAAGTTTGTCTCCAGTATCAGAGGCAGAATACCAGTGGTGGGTTTCAAAAATAGTTCGAACCTACTCCTTTGTGGGAGTGGCTTGCCACCCATGTGACCAGATGGGAGTGGCTTGCCGACCATGTGACCGGATATGAAGACGCCGATGACACTTGTCAGAACCACCTTAAATTACCTCCCACACAGCACTGGCATGCATAAGAATATGATGTAAACTTGTTTTTTAAAAGGCATCTTTGGTTTGCGTTAAAACAACTTCAACACACGCAATGTTCTGATTGCACCACAAACGCAGTAGTCATCCTTACCTTTCACAGAGGCACTGAGTTTTATAAATATGAGCATGATACTGTAGAATAATCATATCCAAGGACCAGTGGTGTGATTCAAAAAATTTTGGAACCTCTTCTGTAGGTGTGGCCTGCTTTCCGGGTCCACTGGTGGAATCTCTTCTAACCAGTTCGGTAGATTTGACGAACCGGTTCTACCGAATAGGTGCGAACTGGTAGGAACCCACCTCTGCAGAACACCTACCAACTGTGGAAGAATGAGAATGCAGAAGTGTTCTTTAGTTCTTGTCTTCTTGTTTATTTTAGTTTACAGATTATTATTTTTTTGCTCACTTTGAGAATTGAACGCTACCTGCTAGACAGTTCCTAAATGTATTCCAGGAGAGCTTTTATTATACACTCATAAACATAATTTTTAAATACCAATTCTTCTTTCTTTTAAACATAAGAGGGTCTCTTTGCTATGTTTGTACTTACTCAGCCATGAGTAAACCACCCTTTGTTCCATCTACATCAAATTTTATCAGTGTTGTTGTTTTGTTTTTTGGGGGGGGGGGGGTGGAAGCAGTATTTATCTTGGATGCTGATTTCTTTTTCTTGCTATGTAAATGGAAATACAACAGCAAACAACGTCTTGTTTAAAAACTTCATGGTTCTCATTTTATCCAGAGATTGCTCCTTACTATGTTAGCATCTTTAAAGCTTTAGCTTTATTGAATCAAAATCAATCAAACAAACAAATGTTATCTCAAATAAATATTGTATAGCTATTTGGTCATGACAATTCTGAGTTAAGGTTGTTTCAAGATGAGGTATGTGATAGCTGGATAGTCTTGCTTTATTCATACAGTTTTGTGGGAAGTTAGCACTCTCCTAGAAGAATGAAATATCCTAGGAAATATCAAAAAGGCAGAATATTCTATTTCCCTGGATGTGAAAAGGGAGAAACATGTTTTTAAAGACAAAGTATCTCCCTGCAGCTTCCTGCCCTCCCCTCTTTGTCAATGAGCCATTGGTGCCTCGGCCAGTCTATTCTACATAAGAAAGGTAGGATTAGCCTTCCATCCATCTCACTGCATGGCACCTGGGAGGATTGCATCAGCCAGCAGGACAACCTACAGAGCTGCCCCTGCATGGCCCCATAGGAGTCTGACAGCCAACCAGAGTACATTTCTTGCACAGGAGCAGGACGCCCCGGGGCGTGGCCCAACAGAGGGCATAAAACCAGGACACTCTGAGCATCTGGGCCCTTTTTCTTCTTCACCCAACATCTTGAAGCATGTGATTCCCCCTTTTCTGCTCAGGAACTCAAGCCATGTGGTCCTGTCCACCATTAAGCCATTTTTCCAAACAGCCTCCATGTTTCCAGTGTCTTTTTCCCCACTTAGAATTGAACCCAGAAAGACATTTCTTCCAACTGTTTTAAGGATCTGATTCCAGCTGATGTTATCTTTTAGTTGTAATTCTCCTACATTTTCTTGGAGAAAATGTAAGCATCTTTGGTAGCAGTTTTTCACTTATCCTTATTAGATTAACTTAAATAAGATTTTTGAACAAAGATATATACATAGCTAAACCTTATGATATTGGCACCAAACTATTTTTTATAGGAGCACTTCCACTTAACAGATTAACCGAGTTGGAAGGGATCTTTCAGGTCATCTAGTCCAACCCCCTCCCAAGCAGGAGACCCTACATCTGCCTCTACCGAGGATCGAACTCACAACCTCCTGATTGTGAGGCAAGCGCTCCACCCCTAAGCCACAGCAACAGCTATATTTTAAAGATTTACCTTGGAAAATAATGTATTGATCAATTTCTATGTGCTTTTATTTTTACTTTTATATTTCGGCCCCATTTTTCCAAGGATAATAGCTGCAGGCGTCTTCATAAATTGTCTTAACAGAAATCTCTTATTTTCTCATTTCATTTACTGTAAATCTGTTTCTAGCACCTTCTCTCTCTGGAGAGATTTTATACCTTTTTTCCTCACGTTGTGAAAATAATGAAACTTTTTTGGGGGGGAATTAAGAACATAAATAAATCTTGCAGTTCTACATTAAATTCTCCTTCTCCCTCCTAACATTCACTTTTACCTTGAGAGGCAAACCCAAGAAACTTCTGATAAGCATAATACATCATTCCCCCCCCCCCCCAAAGACACAAATCACCGATGACTTAACACAATTTTAGAATTGAAGGGTCTTTTTTCTTTCCTGCACTAGATATTACATATGCTTTAAAAGGTAAAGGTTCCCCTTGCATATACGTGCTAGTCGTTCCCAACTCTAGGGGGCAGTGCTCATCTCCGTTTCTAAGCCAAAGAGCCAGCACTCTCCGAAGGCGTCTCCGTGGTCATGTGGCTGGCATGACTAAACGCCGAAGGCGCATGGAACATTGTTACCTTCCCACCAAAGGTGATTCCTATTTTTCTACTTGCATTTTTACATGCTTTCGAACTGCTAGGTTGGCAGAAGCTGGGACAAGTAACGGGAGTGCATTCCGTTACACGGCGCTAGGGATTCGAACTGCTAAAGTGTTCACCTTTCTGATTGACAAGCTCACATCTTAGCCCCTGAGCCACCGTGTCCCCATATGCTTTAAGGGCCATAATTCAATTTAACAATATTGGATAGTTAACATTGCTACAGTTGGAAGACTATTGGACTGGGCTTTAAGAAAGATATAAGTGGGCAAAACTATCCAAGGGCCACAGATAACCTGCAATCTCATTTTTGTGGCCCCACAATTCCTCCAGAATTGATACTGACGTTTACTGCTGAATTAATCACTGAACCTTGTTTATTTATTTGTTTGTTTGTTGTCCTTGTCCTGACTCTTAAACGACTGAAAACATTTTGTCATTGTTAGTATTTCTTGTAGAGGCTGAAAATTAAAATTTTAAAAGAAGAATATTTCCTTTTTCTAGGAAAGTAACGTACTGACGGTAGAAGTAAGGTGACCAGACGTCCCGCTTTTGGCGGGACACCCCCGCCTTTTGATGCATATTCCCGCGTCCCGCCCGCTTTTTAAAAAGGCACGCTTTTTTTTGGCGCTGGCAGCTCCCGCCCATCAGCTGCTGGGCTGGCTCATCGTTTCGTTCTATGCTACCTACAAATTTAAGCCAGCCCAGCCTGCCGCTCACTAATTTGATTGGCTGGACTCCAGCCAATCAGTGAGCTGGCCAACCAGCTCACTGATTGGCTGGACTCCTTAGCTGAGGACGCATGCACAAGTTCTCCATTTTATTTCGTCTTTCTTTCTTGTTGGGGTTGCAGCTGCTGCGCTTACTCACTGGTGGTGAGTATGTTTTGTATTGTCTAATTAATTTGGTACCGTGGGAATCGGGAGGCGCTGGGGGGAGGAGACGTTGCTGGTCGCCGCGTGCTCCCTCGCTCGCGGCTGAGGAGGGGGAGGAGGGGGAAGCAGCCCGGCGTTGCTCGCGGAGGAGGAGGAGGAGGGGGGAAGGCAAGCAGCCCAGCATTGCGTTGCTCGCGGAGGAGGAGGAGGGGGGGAAGGCAAGCAGCCCAGCGTTGCGTTGCTCGCGGAGGAGGAGGAGGAGGGGTGGAAGGCAAGCAGCCCAGCGTTGCACGCGGCGGAGGAGGAAGAGGGGTGGAAGGCAAGCAGCCCCGCGTTGCGTTGCTCGCGGAGGAGGAGGAGGAGGGGGGAAGGCAAGCAGCCCAGCGTTGCGTTGCTCGCGGAGGAGGAGGAGGAGGGGGGAAGGCAAGCAAGCAGCCCGGCGTTGGTCGCGGAGGAGGAGGAGGGGGGGGAAGGCAAGCAGCCCAGCATTGCGTTGCTCGCGGAGGAGGAGGAGGGGGGGAAGGCAAGCAGCCCAGCGTTGCGTTGCTCGCGGAGGAGGAGGAGGGGGGTGGAAGGCAAGCAGCCCCGCGTTGCGTTGCTCGCGGAGGAGGAGGAGGAGGGGGGAAGGCAAGCAAGCAGCCCAGCGTTGGTCGCGGAGGAGGAGGGGGGGGAAGCAGCCCGGCGTTGGTGGTCGCCGCGCGCTCCCTCGCTCGCGGCCAGGCTTTGGTCCCGCCTTTCCCGCTCTGCGTGGGAGAATGTGTGTGTGTGTGTGAGAGAGAGAGAGATTGTGGGTGTGTGTGTGTGTGTGAGAGAGAGAGAGAGATTGTGTGGGAAAGCAAACATGGGAAAGTCCTTTGCAGGCGGCTAGAACTGGCCGCCCGCAAAGGACTTCCCCAGACTGGGAGAGATATTTTAAAAAAACGGCGGTCCTTCTAGCTCGCTTTGTTGCTTGGTTTGCTGCAGCCCTGGGGAGCCATGGAGAGGGCGAGTCAGAGGCAGCCCAGCACCTGGCGTCCCCCCCCTCGGCGGCACCGAGATGGCTCTCCTGGACGCCTGACCTGCCGGTATCTCCCCCCTCCCGTTTTCCGCCTTCCGGAAGCCCATCGCTTCGGGCTCTTCAGGCTCTTTCCTTTCCTCCCATCCCTTGCCCTGCTTTCTGCTCGAACGGAATATCTTCTGCTGCCTCCTCCTCCCCCAACAGCACTGCCGGATTTGCCGCCCAACGCTGCGGCTGAGGTGAAGCCGCCAAAGCTCCCGCCAGCATCCCTGCTTAGGTGAGGTGTTCCGAGCGGAGGGGGAGGCAGGCACCGCCGCCGCTGCCATGGGCGGGGGCGCCTGCGGGAGCTTTGGCGGCTTCACCTCGGCTGCAGCGCTGGGCAGCAAATGTGGTGGTCCTCTTGGAGGAGGAGGGGGAGGCGGCAGGAGTTATTCTGGTGGGGGGGAGGCTCGTCGGCATCTTCAGCAGCAGCCCTGCCCCTGTGAAAAAACCCGAAGATGGAGCAGATGATGTCGCCGCCACATGACTGGAGGAGGAATTCTGGGAGTTGAAGTCCACAGTCTTAAGCTGTCAGGTTTGAAGATCCCTGTGTTTTTTTTCCCTAAAGGGTTAGGGGTGCAAGGATCTTGTAACTTGACAGCTTTAAGACTTGCATGCTTCACTGCCAGAGTTTCTGAGCCAATATGACTGGAGGAGGAATTCTGGGAGTTGAAGTCCACAGTCTTAAGCTGTCAGGTTTGAAGATCCCTGTGTTCCTAATAGAAAGAGTTCAGGTTTCCAATCTAACTTAACCTTTGTTATTTCTTCCAACCAATTTTTGATCCTTTTCCAGAATTTTTTTCCCTCTTCACAAGTCCACCATAAATGATAATATGTGCCATGATGTATTGAATCACATTTCCAGAAATTTAGCGAGGTATTTGTTGAAATTTTGGCCAACCTTGACGGTGCCAGATGCCATCTATAATAAAGCATTTTGTACTGGTTTTCCTTGTATGGGATTGATAGTGTCATTCTTAAATTTATTCCCCAAAATTTTTCCCATTTGTCTAGTTCAATGTTATAGCCAAAGTTCTGTGCCCATTTTATCATTGGTTCTTTTACAATTTCCTCTTCCATTTGATACTTCAAGAGGAATTTGTATATTTTCCCTATCATCTTTCTGTCCAGACTTTGAATAATTTTATCCAATTCGTGTGGTTCTGTTTCAATACCATATATTTTAGTGTCTTTATTGTATTTAGTTTTAATTTGGAGGTAGGTTAGCCAATCACCTTTCATATTCTGATCTGCCAATTCTTCAATTGTTTTTAAATTTCCCTGTCTGTCAATTAGATCTCTGTATCTTAGAATTTTGTTCCAATCTGTAAAATTTGGGTGTGTCGTTCTTTCTGTTGGTGATAGCCAATTTGGGGTTTTCACATAGTGGATTTTTTTGATTTTGAGCCATTGTTGCAGTAAAGTTCTAATTAAATGATTTGAAAGTATTTGTGCGTTTTATGTTTGTCATTCATTCCATAAGAAATTATGCCAGCCTGCCTGCAGGTCATGGCCTTCTAAGATCAGAATTCTTTTATTCTTTAACTCAATCCAATCCTTCATCATTGTCATTGTTACTGCAGTTGCGTATATATAGGCTCCCTGTGTGCTTCCATCCATCCCTACGAAGATCTGCTGACTCTGCCTGCCTGCTGGTAAGTGAGCTGGGTTTTTTCTTTTATTTTTTTAATGTATTTTAAAATAATATTTTATTTATTGTGCATATGATTTTTAAAAATAGTGTTATTCTGTGTTGATTCTTTTTTTAAATTGTCTTAAACTATTTAAAAAAAGATTCTATCCAAAATAAATTGAAACAAGCCATTTTTAAAATTTCTATGCACAATACTTTGAAATGGACTCAGGAGTCATGATTGACACTGAGTGAATTTGCACTTTTCATAATCAGGAAGATACAATGGCATTGAAAAAAGTGACTGATGACCATTTTTCACACTTAGCGACCATTTTCACACTTAGCGACCGTTGTGGCATCCTCATGGTTACGCGATCAAAATGTTGATGTTTGGCAACGGATTCGTATTTCTGATGATAGTTTGAAATGGTGACAGTATAAATTATTGCTGGTGTAATACTTAACAATGGTTTTTAAGGATTTCTTTTATTTATAGAATACCTTTTTTATTATTTTGGGGGGATTTTTACTTTTAAATTGTTTATAAAATGTATTTACTACAAGAAATGTTCCTTTTTGCAAATGTGATCTTTGCAAATCTTTGTGATGCAATATATTCAGACCAGGTTTATGTGTCTCAAAGTGGCTGCTATTCTATGGGCAGGCCAGGTTGGTGCAAGGCAGCTTTGCCAGATTTGGTGTGTTTCACCCTCATTGAATTTTATATCGTATAAAGAATGGAAGGAGGAAGGAAGAGAAAAAAGGAGGAAGGGAGTGAGTGAGGAAAGAAGAGGATGGAAGGAGGGAGGAAGGAAGGAAGAGAGGGAAAGAGCAGAAGACAGATAAGGTGAAGGTAGATAAGCAAGAGGAATGAAGGAAGAAGTGAGGAGTCTCGAGGAGGGGGAAAACATTTAGTGACCAAAGTTACAATGGCATTGAAAAAAGTGACTGATGACCATTTTTCACACTTAGCGACCGTTGCGACCATTTTTCACACTTAGCGACCGTTGCGACCATTTTTCACACTTAGCGACCGTTGCAGCATCCTCATGGTCACGTGATCAAAATTTTGTTTGGCAACAGATTCGTATTTATGCTGGTTTCAGTGTCCCGGGGTGACCTTTTGACAAAAAAAAATTTTTTTAATCAAGCCCCCCCACCCCCACCCCCCACCCCCCACCCCACCCCCACCCCGGTCAAGGGTGTCCCTCTTTTCCAATCTGAAAATCTGGTCACCTTAGGTAGAAGTAGCTCTGTTAAAATGATAGAGGACATTTCCTTTAAAAAAAAAAAAAAAACATTTGCACCATCTTACATAGCCAAACCAGTAGAGGGCAGCTCCTCCATATTTTAAAAACATAAAGAATAATTGTTTATGGAGCAACAGCTATTTACAGCAGGTTCCAAATCAGGTTAAACCTCTTTTAATAGGATTAAATGGAAGCAGTTATTCCAATGAAGTAGATGCAGGATGCTTTCATACTGACATGACTAGGTGTTGCTAGTCAGAAGATCAACAGTTGTTCCCTTCTTCTCACCCTAAAAGAGTTTATTATGAAAAAGGGGGTGGGTGGAAAATACAGACACAGCTATAGAAAAATTTGATAGTGTTACATATGGAAGTCAACACTGTGCTTCCCATGCCATTCTGTGAATGAGGCACGACATTGGATCATTCAAGCTGCACTTAGAAATAACTCCAAACTTGTTAGCTTCAGCAGCTCACATTTTATATTCCTCTTTTGCATACCCTAACTAAGCTAAATGCAGCTTGGCCATGGGATGGAAATCATTTTTAAAGATAAAAGTCATTTTCTTATTATGCTTAATGTGAACGCAGAATGTTCTACTGTCTGTTGCAGAGATTGATCCATGAAATGCAACCCACTCATTTCCCATCACTAAGACAATATTTCGAAAAGGATAAAGGAACAATTTATCATGAACTTTTACTTTTTTCTGCCTCTCTAAACTAGCTGAGGCAGAGGGCTCCACTTTAGAACCAGTTTTATTTTATCTTGGTAAAGTTCAATTTTAAAAAAAAGGATAACCTGCTGAGATTATCTTTGTTCACATGTTTAAACAAGTCACTTAAAGATATAGTGGGTACACATGTATCATTGGTGGGATTCAAATGTTTTTACTACCGGTTTTGTGGGCGTGGCTTGGTGGGATTGCTTGGGGAAGGATATTGTAAAATCTCACCCCACTCCAGGGAAAGGTTACTGCAAAATCCCCATTCCCTCCCAATCAGCTGGGACTTGGGAGGCAGAGAATAGAAGAGGGCAGGGCCAGTCAGAAGTGGCATTCACCGGTTCTCTGAACTACTCAAAATATCCGTTACTGGTTCTCCAGAACTGGTCAGAACCTGCTGAATACCACCTCTGATATGTATCCAAGGCTAAACTTGATTGATTTTAATCTTAGTTTGTTTTCTGCAGAGATATATATATTATAAACTGCCATGTTATGGAAGAATCTGTAGGACTTCCGTATTTCTGTGCTGTGTTAAATAGCTCCTACCACAGGCAACGTATGTTGTGGTTTGACATGGACGTTTTGAGTTTGCAACAGAATTTAATATCTGTGGGAGAATAAGTACTGAAGTGAATAAATAAGGTCTATAGGACTTGGAGAACTGGGAAAGAGCCTAGGGGGTCAGAGTCAGACTGGAACCAGAATGTGAAAGAAAAAACGGAGGAGCAGAAAAATACATGACTATGTTGGAGAAAAAGAAGGAACAGAAAGTTAGAATTAGAATGGTAAGATGAGAGAATGTTTTGGAATGTAGCTGGAGTTTTCTGGGGAAGGGACCAAAGAGACAAAATGAAAATGTGAGAAGGCAAAAGTGAATATTGCTAAAAATGTGGACAGATTCTTGTAAAATAAAAGATGAAAAGAACAATGTATAGGATTGTTGTTAGAAGTGGAAGGAGCGGTTCAATAGAAGTCAGTTGGAAAGAATTCCATCATTTGAGCATGGTCCTATTCTCCTTGAAGGAAAAGGGAATACTTCCAGAGGAAGTATAGAGTACTTCGTAACTCTATACTATTCTGAAGTACTCAGGCAAGAACTGTTTTCTTTCAACTATGTTTGATCTACCAACTTCTTTTCTTCCTGGATAGGTGTAATGTGGCCTCCATTATTTACTTACTGGCTGCTTCCTGAACATATTACTGTAATAAGTTTTACGTGAGGATGTCCTTACAGGAAACTCAGAACCTCCACTGGATCTAGAATGTGATAATCTGGCTTCTGATCAATGTGATATGTTCCTCATCAGGAGTACATTTTGCCTGATTTCTCATGGTTTTCTAAGTCAAAGTTAGTGTCTGTTCTAACATATAAATCCTTTTATTGCTTGAGTCTATATTCCTCAAAGAATATAGATCCTTCCCCAGCATCTTATCAATCATAGGCTCTGTTTACCCTCTATGGTTTTGTTAATGGTGCCAGCTGGAAATTATTAGTGTCAAGGCTTTTTCAGTTGTGCCCTTGTGCTATGGAACATCCCCTTGAGGCAGGGGTGGATTCCCGCTGCTGCTACTACAGGTTTGCTCAGGGACACACTGCACACGCTTGATACACATTACATGTCCATACACAGTACTAAAAAAAAAGCTGGCAGTGCCTATGGCGTCACTGAGAGAACGGGTTCGGGGGGGGCAGGCCAAGTTACTACCTATTCGGTCGAACCAATTTGAACCTGTAGGAACTTGTAGGCTTGGGGAGATCTCTGTATGGGGTTTCTGTTTCTATTCCTTGCTTTGCCTTGCTGTAACTTTCAGGACCTTGGAAGGTGGGAAAGGAATGTGCCTAAAGCCAGCTGCCTTATCTCATCTCTGGGGAAGAGCAGCAGTGTTGCCTTGGAGTCAGGAGTGGGTTCCTGCCAGTTCTTGCACCCGACCCTTTAGAAAAAAAAACCCCAGGGGTGTTCAAAATTGACATTTTTAAGACGTGGACTTCAACTCCCAGAAGTCCTCTTCTTGCTCTTCATCTTCATGATATGCGGACGGGCGGGGGGAGGGAGCTGGAACCGGTTCTAAATGGCACTATAGATTTGTGGAACCTCTTCTATAGAAGAGGTTAGAACTGGCAGGAACTCACCCTTGGTGGGTGGGTGGGTTGATGGATAGATAGAAGACAGAAAGGACAAGTAGCCTTCCTTATCCATGATTTTGTTATCCATAGTTGCGAAAGCCTGTAGCTAATATGAATGAGGCCTTAATTTCTGTGCTAAAGGATTTTGCATATCTGCAGTTAGGAACACATGTTTTGTTATATCTGCCATTTGGGTCTGCATAACCGTGTAAATCAGGGGTAGTCAACCTTTTTATACCTACCGCCCCCTTTTGTATCTCTGTTAGTAGTAAAATTTTCTGACTGCCCACCGGTTCCACAGTAATGGTGATTTATAAAGTAGGGAAGTAACTTTACTTTATAAAATTTACAAAGCAGAGTTACAGCAAACTCCCACCGCCCACCATGAAAGCTGGAATGCCCACTAGTAGGCGGTAGGGACCAGGTTGACTACCACTGGTGTAAATCAAACACGCAACCTATTTTCTCAATGATCTGCTGCCAATCTCTCCATCCACCCACTCAGCCTTGCTCTTCCTACTGTTTACCCATCAATCTTAAGCACTTTTCACCTTCCTTCCCTTTAGCTCATCTATCTTCAGTCTTCGCACTATGAGTCCACTATTCTTCACGGTGCCTTTTTCTAGGGCTCTGGAGCCTCACCCCCATTCCTTATAAACTCTAGGTCTCCTTGTCTATGGTTTCATCATTCACAATAGTAGACTGGATTGGAATGTACAGAAAGTATGAGGGACATCTGTTTATTTTACATATATGGTCCACTTGATGTAGGGAGCAAATCCATTCCTGATTTTTTGGCTCTCTGCACCTAATATAAAACCTACTACCAGTGCCAAAAGTAAACAATGTCTATGTATTTGTTTATCCCAGTATGATTTATAAAAGTATAAATCCTTTTATAAACCTACTGAGAATTAAGAATAAGTGAAAGAACTTCCGAATAGGTTTCTGTAGGATTATGATATGTTCCTGGGTTTTTACATGGAATTTAGAAATAATCACATAGCATGATGAACTTTCTCAACTTAAAAGCAAATAAATATGGTAAAGCAGAGCACTTGGAGTAATGTGAAATGAAAATATATCCTGATAGAAACTTCTTTTGTTCTCCTCTGATCCAGCATTAGATGAGAAGGATCATAATTGAACAATGTATCTGAGTCCCCTGAGTTTACTTGCATGTACTATAATAAGATTAAATTGGACTTATGCATATGGAATAAAGGATATGTAAGTTGAAATGCTATCTCTTTTTTTGCCTGGAGCAACAAATATTGAGTCAGAATTATTAATGTGTTATGATTTCTTTGTTTTCTTTGTTTTCCAAAGCTAATTATAATTATATTGTTGTGCTTAGTCACACAGTCAGATGTTTAGAATGGATTTGGCATTTTGTCCACTTTCTGACTCCTTCCCAAAGACCTGAGATGGATAGGTGTTGTTATTCTTCTTGTTGATTACGTTATTAGTTTGAAATGTTGTACTTTAGATTCTGAAGTGCTGTTGCAAAATAATTCAATAACGGAGGAACTTCTGAGCACAATAGAAATAATTCCATTGATTTACCTCTGTAGGTGACAAAGATCTACTGCACTTCAGATCAAAAGACAAAAAGGTGTTTTTGAGTGGCCCACGCCACACATTTAAAGAAACAGCATCCCCCCTTCCCCAGCTCAGATGGTAACTATACACTCCTACAAAAATACGTATTTCAAAGAGGTGCCAGCAGTGCACCCATACTCTCCAGAGAGCACCTTATCGCTGGCTGTCAGCACCTTGGCACAGCTGAATGCAATACTCTATACAAACCACTTGTGCTCTCTTGAGTTTTATGATGCTATCACCTTTTCACAGAAAAACATCTTCAATTGTCATGACAACCTACAAGAGAGAAAGTAAATAGCAGAAACTAGTACATTAGCTGGGGTAGGAAAAACAGTACAGAGGAAGTAAGGCCTTTAGTATTTTTAGATTTCATCTTTGTGGATTTAAAGCCCATATTAAAATTCAACTGGATCAGTTTTCTGTCATGAATGAAGATATAAATGAAATGCTACCTTGCCATTATGCTATTGTTACATTATTCCTATCGATACAGGAAGTTTGTTCTCTTGCTGATTAATCAGAGTGGTGTCCAGATTGTATTACATGGGTGCTCAGTGAAGCACTTTTAAATTTTTTACATAAAATTGACAAACCACTTTGCATTACGAGAATTCTGAAGAGAACACATGCATCCCTACCTGAACCGGGAGGCCCTCACAACAGTCACTCGTGCCCTTGTGACCTCTAGACTGGACTACTGCAACGTGCTCTACATGGGGCAGCCCTTGAAGAGCATTCGGAGACTCCAGCTTGTCCAGAATGCAGCCGCGCGAGCGATCGTGGGTTCACCTCAGTTCACCCACGTAACACTATCCTCCGCGAGCTGCACTGGCTGCCTATTGGTCTCCAGATACGCTTCAAGGCGCTAGTCGTCACTTATAAAGCCCTTCATGGTATTGGACCTGGGTACTTGAGAGACCGCCTGCTGCCAATTACCTCCAATAGACCGATTAGATCCCACAGATTAGGCCTCCTCCGAATACCATCCGCCGGCCAATGCCGACTGGCGACTACCCGGAGGAGAGCCTTCTCTGTGGCTGCTCCGACCCTCTGGAACGAACTCCCCGTGGAGATTCAAACCCTCACCACCCTCCAGGCCTTCCGCAAAGCCCTTAAAACCTGGCTGTTCCGACAGGCCTGGGGCTAAAGAGCTGTTGCCCCCATCTCAAATGGTATGACTGTTGTGTGTTTTTAAATTATGTATTGTTATGTTTCGTCTTTTTATTTTCTGTCTGTACCCCCTTCCCTGATTTGAATTGTGAGCCGCCCTGAGTCCCCTTCGGGGGGAAAGGGCAGCATATAAATATAATAAAATAAAATAAAATCCCTTACCACAGTGGTTCCCAAACTTGGCAACTTTAAGACTTGTGGACTTCAACTCCCAGAATTGAAGTCCACAAGTCTTAAAGTTGCCAAGTTTGGGAACCACAGCCATAGGCTGAACAGAGACAGTCAAAGGGACAGATGTGGCCTGTGGGCCGTAAAATGTCCAAGTCCATCTTAAAGCCTGCAACTGCCACCAAATTAACCAGCCAAAGGAAGTATTGTGTAGCTAGCCTAGTCTTGGTCTCCTGGATATTACTTGATCCCTCTTCTAAAATTTGAGGCTGGGAGCAATTGTTTCAAGACAGGGTTGTTTTCAAAACCATTCTGTTTTTGAATGTAAAGGAAGAGATCTTGTTCCAATTTGGTAGCCAACACATTTGTGATATAGTGCAAAGCAGAAGTGGGTTGCTCCGGTCAGCCTGGATTGGGGCGAACCGGTAGTAGTGGCGGTGGGATGCTCCGCCCACCTGCCCAGATGCTTCTGTGCATGCACAAAAGCATTGCACACAAGCACACTCAAAACGGTAGTAAAAAAATTGGCAACCCACCACTGATACAAAGGAAATGCAGAACAGTACTGATAGTGTCCCTTGAAGACAGCTTGTGTACATAAGACATGGAAAGCTGATCAATGTACAACATGCTCTCAATGACCAAAATGATGAAACAAATCCTACTGATTTTTCCTCATAAGCACTCAAGATAAATAACAATGTGAAGAAATACATCCAATATCTATAGAAACTCTTTTGAGTTTCTAATTATTAAAAGCAGAAAAAGTGATGGCAGAAGCATAACTGGGTCTGTGTAATCTAAATTGAGAGCAGCGGAAAAGTCCCAATTAATAGATTTTAATTATTGCTCCCTAGAAAGCAAGAATCAGTAGAGCTGGATTAAAGGCTCCAGTCATTTTGATTCAACAAAGAATCAATACGTTCAATCTCAAAAGAGTCAGTTCAGTTCATTCTATTCTGCTGCATTCATGAAATTACGCAGAGCAAAATATTCATATCAGGCCCACCTTACCATGAGGCAAAGCGAAGTAGTTGCCTAGATTTCAATGGAGGGGGGAAAGGAGGACTGGCAAGGGACTGTATATTCCATACAGCATCTCTTCCATCCTCCACAGGTTGCCTCTACTGCCTTGGCTGTCCCCTTGCAGTTATATTGAGAAGCAATTGTTGACATTTGCAACCGAACATTTTCAAAGGCGATAGCTTTGGAAAATATGAGATATAAAAATATGAGACATGACAAGATCCTGGCTGCTTCTGAAAAGAAGCAACCAGTTTATTTAGAGCCAACAGACATTCCAACATCTGTTGTATCATTTGCTGTAGAAGAGTATTATCAGAAAATACAAGGTCCTGGTGCTTTCCATCTTAATTATCATAGCATTTAATCTTCACAATATGAAGATTCCTCAATGCTTAAGACTTACACGTGCTCAGTGGAACTGAACGAACCAGAGTTAATTAATTGGACATGGTAAAAAACTTTGTGACATTAAAAAAAAGCAATAATCAAATGATAGACGTGAGGTTTGAAGGTTAAGAGTCCCTTCCATGGGTACTTGGAAATATCTTACATAAAACTGATTTACCTATCACATGAATTGAGAATCTTAAGTCCGTAGGCCTGATCTGGTCCAGAGGTGGGTTCCTACCGGTTCGTCCCGGTTCGACTGAGTAACTCGGTGGGCCATGCCCCCAAACCAGTTCTATCTGCGGCTCCATAGGCTGCGCCATCTTGTTTTTTGCTTTAGCACATGTGCAGAAGCATTTTTTTACCTACTGTACATGCTGCATAGCGCGCATCAAGCATGCCCCTAAGCGAACTGGCAGTAGAATCCGGAACCCACCCCTGATCTGGTCCATTGGGTTGAGCTGTGATTATATTACTAGACGAGAGAGAAATGATTTAAGTGTATCAATGAATTTAATACCATTTTATTAAACATGCAAACAGTAGGAATTCTATGCTATTGCTCAGCAGAAATGCTTCGGGTTATTCAATCCAAGTCTGCCAAAGTATATACTACTATGTTATTTCCGAATAATATTAATATTGAAAATAACTATTTCAAGAAAGCCCCTGGGATATGATGTGGAAAACATGAATGAACACAGCCAGAAATCAGCATGTGGTTTCTGCCTTCACAATACAGACATGCTCATTATGAAGAGCGGTTGGCGGCAAACATATTTACTCACATAATAGTAGTTTTAAATATTGGTCCGAACATACTTATTTCAAAATATAATATGATGGGTTTGTATCTTCATAATATATGCCTCAATAATAAAGCGCTTTTTCTGTGCTGTTTTGTCTACTCTGGAAAATCCCTAGATGATTCATATGCCACTGTCACGGCAACCTTTTCAAACTTTTCCACAGTGCATATATTTTGCTGCAGCGTTTCAGCATCCAGTCACTTTATTGTATTGTTCCCAGAATAAATACTGAGATGATGCTTATCTTTAGACTCCAACAGGTTTACAAATACCTGTGGAAACTACATGTGGAATCCATAAAGCATTAAAGAAAAAAAAATCAAACTAAAACCTAAATGCAAGTTTTCTACAGCAAAAGTTCCTCAGGACTTGGGTTCTGACTGCCATCCCAAACCTAGTAGAGGAGGACATCATTTTGATCTCCGGATGCAAGGGGTTCCATAATGGCAGTGGTGAATAAAGGGAGAAAGCAGAAAATGCTGGGTTCTAGTACACCCTGGGATTCAAAAAAATTTTACTACCGGTTCTATGGGCGTGGCTTGGTGATTGTGTGACGGGGGGGTCATGGCTTGTGGGCATGTGATTGGGTGGGCATGGCCAACTTGACATCATTCATATTAACAAGTGCCTTGCCTGCCCTCTCCTTGCCTCAAAGGCCTCAACGAGATGCAATTTCCATGTCTATTTATTTACTACTACTGAACATTCAAAATACACTATTTAACCCTGGCTCTGATCTTAACAGGGACCAGAATGCTCTGTGCTTTTTTTAACCATTGTATTAGATATTTTTCAAATAAAATAAAATAAAATTAGTAGATCATTCTGGACTTTTTGCATGAAACAGGGGGAAAATAAATGTATAACATATGGAGTTGATTAGGAAAAATTAGTATATAATAGAAAAAAGAAAGATATGGTGTTAACAGCTTAATGTCAATTTGTACATTTATCTGGTAAAAGTCATTTCTTTGTATTTCTTTTTCTCTCCATACTTTTGGCTTTCTTTGTTATTCTTTATTTTCTTTTCCTTTCTATCTTAATTATTATTAGTGTTTGTTAGGGTTCTTTTATCTTTTTATTTGAAAATAGGGATAGGAATTCTCCATATGCCACTTTTGACTTAATCTTCCAAATGAGATGATTCTCCCTTTAAAAAAAAATAGCCCTGCAGATATTACATGCCAAACCATTAAAGGCTTTATAGCATAAAGCCTGCGTATTTGATTTTTAGAGTCTTTTTGTTGCGATTAGAGCGGGGAAAAGAACTCATTTGAGATCAAGCATTTCTGGGGAAAGTAAGAAACAGAACGAATAGCTCCAAGATAGATATCTACTTTAAATTGTGCTTACTTCAGTCCTTTATGAATTTAAAAGGTAGGGAAATCATGCAGAGACTGGCTTCTGGGTTTTTTTTTTCCCCAACACCTTCACAGGTAGTCTTTGACTTACAACCAAACCTTTAGTGACTGTTCAAAGCTACGACACTGAAAAAAGTGACTTAAACTGTTTTTCACACAACTATTGCAACATCCTGCAGCATTTTGATTACAAGATCAAAATTCAGATAATATTTATGATGGTTGCAGGGTCCTGTGAACAACTGTGTTACTCATTTAACAAATGCAACTATTCACTTAACAACTATGGCACTAAAGGTCATAAAATGGGGCAAAACTCAACAAATGTTTCACTTAGCCACATAAATTTTGGGCTCAGTTGTAGTCGTTACTCGAGGACTACCTGTACTTGCAATGGCCATGAGGCTTCTGTATTTTCCCCCCCGGCCTAACCACGTAACATTTGTGTCGGTTTCTGTCCTTTTCTATCCAAGAACCGGGGTGGTGGTGAAATTCAGCAGGTTCTGGAGAACCGGTAGTGAAAATTTTGAGTAGTTCAGAAAACCGGCAAATACCACCTCTGGCTGGCTCCAGAGTAAGGTGAGAATGGGGATTTTGCAGTATCCTTCCCCTGCCACACCAAGCCACCCCCACAGAACTGGTAGTAAAAAAATTGAATTTCACCACTGCCAGGAACTAATCTGGATGTGGGCATAAACACATTGCATATGCTGCCTATTATGAGAGCGAGAGCGACTCTAATCTGAGCAGGTACCTCAGGTGCATATACTGATGCATTTCTACTGTCCTGTTACGGTGCACCTAAGCTTACCTCCACTAGGAAGCACAGCACAGGTTAAACCAGGGGTGTCAAACTTGATTTCATTGAGGGACGCATCAGGGTTGTGTTTGACCTCAGGGTCCAGGGTGGGTGTGGCCAGCTTGATGTCATTCGTGCCAGGGGCACCTGTGGTCGTCCGAGTGCTTTGCCAGTGAAAATGGGCTACTGAGCTCCGTTTGCAGCTGCGACGGCCTCCTGCAGCCCTCGGCCAAGGAAAATGGACCGCCATTTTTGCTGGCAGAGGTACCGCAGGCCAGTCCTTTGCTGTTTCCAGGGTAGCCCCAAGGGCCAGATCTAAGCACCCTGTGGGCCAGATCCGGTCCCCGGGCCTTGAGTTTGACACCCCTGGGTTAAACAATCTGCTCTGGATCACAGAACCAAGATTGGGATGGGGGAGGCTTAGAATGGCACAGATCACAATATTCAAGCTGCTATCTGTCCTGGAATATTTGGAGGATTTTTTTTCTGAAATATTTTTCTCTATAACTCCCATCAGATCTGGTCCATCTAGAAATATGATGGCTCTTCTGCTCAATTTCCCTATCCCTAAACCAAATTCATTCAGTTACCTTTCTTATAGACAAATAGATTGATGGGGTCTCCATCGCCTTAATTTCTTCCCATCATTTCATTGGGTGAGAAAGAATAAAGGGAAACTTGGGAGAGAAGAGAGGTTCCTAATCTGAGATTCTGAACCAAGGTTAGGTAACACTTGACCCTCCAGAGATCGCTGGATTAAAACTGTCAGCATCCTTACCTTAGTGATCCTTCCAGAAATTTCCATTCAGCAGCTTCCTGAGATCTCACCTCTAGATTTGAGAACCTCTGTCAAGGAGAAAATATGCCAGCCAAAAGGAAGAAATTGCCTGATTTTTGGCTATTTCCTCTGAGCAGAAAATCTGTCTCTAACTCTTCAGTATCTAATGTTGGCAAACCTTAACAAGATACAAGAGAGTTTATCCCTGTTTCTCTGGAAAGCAACTTGGGGATGTATTATGACTTAGCACCAGAAGTGGTATTCTGGCGGTTCTTTCTGGTTCAGGCGAACTGGTAGCAGCGGCTGTGGGATGCTCAACCCACCCGCCCCGACGGAATGTATGACCTTCTGTGCATGCACTCACATTTGCGCACACTCACATTCACAAACCGGTAGGGAAGATAAGTTAATCCCACCACTGCTTAGCTCCCATAATTTCCAATCAATATTCCAATGGAAATTATAAGAGTTGATGAAAATCCAAAATTCTAGGGAGTATCAGTTTAGAAAAAGACTGATTGAAACAAAAGACATTTTTTTAAAAGCAAGATAGGACTATTCATGTGCAAACTATTGTGTGATTTCTTAGCTTGGATACTGCAGTGTTGCCCAAAAGTCCTTTGTGTAATTTATTTAGTTCAAATGACTTATATTTATATCTCTTCCTTAGGGTTGCTATGGTTTCCGTTACGTTCATCCCCAGCTAATTTTCCTTTATCTCCATCACTACAATCTTAGTGTGATTTCTTTTTAGTTATAATTTGTGTCATTCCAGACCAATATGGACTAAAAATTCCCATTAAGTCAAAGATAGCAGAAAAAGCATTAGAACGGTAAAGCAGTAAAACCATTAAAACAGTAATTTCAGGCAGCCATAATGAGAGAGGGCAACATTCTTGCCCAATTTTTTTGACCAAACATAGTAAAGTTAAAAGGATTGATTTCTTCTAATTAAAACAATGTCACTAAAGATTTATGTATCATTATAAACTGCAGCAAAGTAATACACTGTAACTGCATCTCCTTTGTTAGGTAGTTAAGAAGCTTAAGTTAATTCCTAAACTTTGTAAAATACCATTGAAAATGTATTTGAAAATATCTACGTTAGGAGAAAGTTTAAAAAAATGTATTAGCTTAAAGAAAAATCTAGAGCAGGGGTTCCCAACTGGGGGTGCGAGACGATATTCCAGGCAGTTCAAAAACTTGGGTTTAGAAGTTTCAAAATTATAGTATATATGAAAAATTATATGCATATAATTTTGTATTTTTCAGTGGTGCGAGAATATATCCGAAGCATTCTATGGGTGTGGGACAGTGGTGGGTTCCTACTGGTTCGGACTGGTTTTGCTGAACCAGTAGTGGTTTGGCAGCCTGGGTCGCTGGAATTGGCAGCAACCCAGGCCTGCCACGCCCCCAAACCAGTTCTCCGGGCAGCACCGTATGCAGCGCCATCTTGTTTTTTGCTTCTGCACATGTGCAGAGCAATTTTGTTGCACTGCGCATGTGTGCCCAGCGCACAGCAAGCGCATGTGCATCATGCCCAGGAGCAAACCAGCAGTAGTGATTGCTGGAACTCATCTATGGTGCAGGGTATAGAAAAGGTTGGGAACCCCTGATCTAAAGTCTTTAAAAGGATGTGTACAAGAAGAAAAAAATATTCTGAGGATAACTTGGAGGGGGTGATCCAAATTTAATGAGTTAATTGGATTTTAGTTGGAATTTTATTGGTCTGTAAGTGAACTTTAATGTATGTATGCTAAGAGGAAGTTTTTAAAAAGATGTATTAGAATGTTTTAATTTTAGAAATGTTTTTAAAGAAAAGCTTAGCATTTTAAAATTGATCAAAATATTTTTCCCTCTAAGGTTAAAGAATCTGAAGAATACAGTGAAATTTGTTAATATAAATGGTGAAAGTTTATAAAGATTAAGTACAAATAGAAATATGTATTAGTTCAACAGCAAGGAAGATAAAGCAGTAATGGTTAAATTGATTGTTCTAAAAAGAGCCGGAGGTCAACGTCTTTTTTTTTTCTTCCCTTGTGCCTCATATTTTCTTTCCCTCTTTCTCCCCCCACCATGATTTCCTATTTTTCTTTTTCTTTGTATTTTATACATTGATAAAACAATAAAAGTTATATATTAAAAAAGAGAGAAGCTAAGGGGAGGATCTGCTTCTTTTTAAAGATATTTTTCAAATAAAATAATCAAAACTACCGACAGTTGTTAAAGAAAATAACGCAGACACATATTGTTTTTCTGCTGTAATCTAAATTGCAGTCCTTAACAGTTGCTATGAAGTTTAGGAAAGTAATTTTAATTTTAAAAATCACACATTTAATTATTGGTTTCCTGCCCAATATCTACTTCAGCCCAAACTTACTTTTAACACACATACTGTGCTATTATCAACAGCTATAAGAACATTAATTCTTGGCTCACCAATTTACTCATTAATAATTTTAGGCATATTGTTTCTCAGCTGAACTTCGTTATCTCTATAAAATGGAATTAATTGTAAACCAAGAAGAAAGGAGAGAACAGAAGTGAACAAATCTAAACACACTGAATAAATGTTTAGTAATTCTAAATGATACCATATGTTTTATGAAAATCTTGAAAGTGTAATCCCATGCAAATAAAGAAATATTGTTCTTGGCAGTTAATAATATTAAATATTGTTCTATAGTGTTTCACAATTTAAAAAACACTACAGATAGTACTAATATTTAAATTATTCTTTCCATTTCACACTGATACATTTTGAAATTGTTCTCAAAACTGTGCTGAAAAGGCAAATAAAAAAATAAAAATTAAATAAAACAACAGAAAGCAAAGATCGGTATTGGTACTAACACCGATATTACTATTACTAATTACTATTACTAATACTGCTATAATAGGTGACTTGGGTGCAATCCCAAAACTCAAGCACCACTTAAACACCATCGGAATTGACAAAAGCACTAACCATCAATTGCAAAAGACAGCTTTACTTGGAAATCTTATATGCTGGGTCATCTTGAACACTAGATCAAACATCAACATTTGCCTATCCCAGATCCTTAGGAAAGACTTCATGGATTAAAAAATGCCAAATCCAGTCTTAATATCTGGCTGATTGTGCAACCAACCATAAGCCCCATATTCTAGAATCTAGATGGTTCAGCACTCCTCAGATGAGTTGGTATAAATGGGTCTTCCTAAACTCCTTGGCAAAACTTGGCAAGGAGTTTCGGAGAGTCACAAATCAATTAAGCGAACGAATTGTCTCCTGCAAACTCCACTCCCCTTTTGCTCCTCTTTTATTTCCTCTGGGAGGAGCCATTCATTGTCTACCTGTGGCCTTACTTCCAAGTCAACCCATTCTTTAGCCGTTTCCTTCGTATGGCAACTCTGCGCATGTGCACACTGGGAACAGGCTCCAGTTGTTCATCTGCCTCACTGATGTCTGACTCTGATAACTGGCATACGGCTCTGACCCCCCTCTGCCTCTGACACAGAACCCTCATCAGAGCCTTCCTCAAACCCCAGGACTGGCCCATGTTCTGCCCCAACCTCCTCACTGTCCAAAATTGCTGCCAGCTCCACTGGCCCCTGGCATGCCACAACACCTTGTGAGAGCTAGGAAGCATCCCTTTTCCATGACAGCCCCTGCACAAGGGAACATTTTTCCCCCTGAAGCTCAGCTGGCCTCTTCCTTCTTAGCCTTCCAAAAAGCACTGAAAACTTGGCTTTTTTCCAAGAACTGGGATAAGATGAGGCAACTGTATGTTGGAAACATAACCAGGTTTTGGAGTTTTTTATGTTTATCTAATATCATCTTAATTCTAGATTAGGAGCCATATATACAGTAGTCCTCCACTTACAATGGTTTGTTTAGTGACCATTCGAAGCTGCAACGGCACTGAAAAAAGTGACTTATGACCGTTTTTCACATTAACAACCGTTGCAGCATCCCCATGGCCATGACATCCAAATTCAGATGCTTGGCAACTGTCTCATATTTATGACAGTTGCAGTGTCACGGAATCATCTGAATCCATTTTGGGACTTTGCAAGCAAAGTCAATGGGGGAAGCCAGATTCACTTAACAACCGTGTCACTAATTTAAGAACGGCAGTGGTTCGCTTAGCAACTGTAGCAAGAAAAGTCGTAAAATGGGGCAAAACTCACATAACAAATTTCTCACTTAGCAACATAAATTCTGGAGTCAATAGTGGTCGTTAAAACACCTTTATAAGTGTTTTAAATAAATAAATAAAATTAATAATAATATGAGGTTTGATTAGATGTTCCCCGTTTTAGTATCAGGGGAAAAATTGTCTACAGTTTTCAGATTAAAGTATCTTGTATCATCAGAATTAGAATAGTTGCAGTGAGCCCTGCAAACTGCTGCACCTGTGTTAAATCAGTATTTAATGTTCCCATTCCAGTGTTTCCATCAAAGACATACTGATAGCTAACTCCTGCTATCATTCCTTTACCAAGAGACTAATCCAGAACATCTGGAGTACAAAATTGATTTTCCAGAAGATGAAACAAAATAGAACAATCCAAATCTACTGGGAGAAACTAGCAAAGATTGCCAAATCCAGTAAATAGGTAGTCAGGTAAAATTTTAAGAATTATTTTTACTTTTAACATACGAGGTCTTTATTTTCAATTTATTTATGGTAGTATCTAAATTATCATACTGAAACTACCATGCTGATATTTTAGAAATATTTCAAAGATTTCCTCTATCTGGGGTTTCCCCCCTCCTTTTGAAGTACAGAAATAAAATATTAGCGCAAAAAAGCAATGGAACTTCTAGTAAGAAAACAGTGCAGGCTCCAAAAATATTTTATGTTTCCCATGAGAGTCCTTATTTTCCATGCAAATTACAATGCCAGGCCACTTTGTTCACAAAGAAAAACAATGAATGGATCTAAAAGAGATAATGTTGTTAAAACTGGAAGATTTATGAGTTACTGATTCCCTCATATGTTTTCGGAACATCACTGCCAACTCAGCTAGCGCAGGAGTGCAAAATCTGTCCCCAGAACAAAAACTGCCACATGAAAGAAAAGTGAGTCATCATTAGGACATTTATTACGACTGCTTCTGTTCAAGGTAAAAAAAGCTGTCTTTTGTTGGAAATGAACACAATGCACCATTCACAGTCTTGATACCAGATGACTTCAACTGCATTTAAATTGGGGGGAAAAAATCTGGCTTGAACCTGTAAATGCTTATGCTGCTTGATTATTCCTACTTGACTCCTCCTCAAGTGGGCATGGCTAAACAAAACAAGAACTCCCTCTTGGGTGGCTTAGTGTTATGTTTGTTTAGCACTGATTAGGTTCTTTCTTCTAACAAGCCAAAGAAATACGTTAGAAAATGTCTGGATTATGTTTATGGATTTTAAGGGAGAGAGAAGACAACAATTCTCAGTTCTCGTGTAGATACGACATTCTGATTTGTTTACTTGCTTCTACTGGCAGAAGGAATCAAACACCAACAACGTTCTAGATTACTTACATTTAATATTAGATAAATTGTAAATTGGTGCCATATCTTGTCAACACAACCTGCATAATGACATATGAAGTGTAACAGGTCTTTGCCACTGGAGCACTTTTACCTACTGAGTCAAACCAAATTTGTCTCAGCTATTTTATTATTTCTTTCCTGGGTTGAATAGCATTGTACAAATAAAATGATTAATACTGATCTATAACTGTAGACATGGCCAAAGATTCTGCCAAAATGTTGGTAATTACAATGTATAAGCAATGACACATGGCATCATTGTAAAGCAAATAAAGGCTAAGGGTGATAGCTGAACCTAAAGTACATCGATAAAGAAGAGATGTCAGCTAATTCTTAATATATGCTAGGGAGGGGCATAGGGATCTATATATGCTAATATATGCTAGGGAGGGGCCAGGGATCTATTTCCATTTTGTTGCTGGCATCAATAATGATGAAAAAAAAGGGCAGCTTTGGAGTGCTTTACCTCTAAGTGAAAAAATACCTAGAGAGTCAGAACAGATTACCTAAATAATGTTTTGACAACAAAACCTTAAGCTTGGATTTTCATAACATCTGAAACCAACAGGATGTGATACATGTAGATAGTTTGATTTGGAAATCCAATCCATGTTAACTTTTCTAGAGCCACATTCAAAATCAGAATCTGCCAGGATCATTTATCACACATCTTTCTTCAACAATAAATAAATAAATAAACCAGATCTACTCATTCAGAGGATCACTTCAAGATCTCAACTATACTTCATATCTACATACTGTAGACCTCACAAATGATGACACTGTTTTGTAACACTTCCCATGTACACCTTTAAAAACAAAATCTTTAAGCATGAATGTACATTGCTACATCTGAGAACAGCATAATGTTATATAAAACCAATGATAAATATTAAAAAAATTTTTTTCTAAAAAAGGAAAAGGAACAGAGTAGTTCTAGATTTCAAGAACAACAATTCAAGTTTGAAGTGTCACTGTGTTCCACTTCAATATCCTATATTGTAAACACACAATTAGTGTTCATAAAATATAAATTAATGTTAAGTTAGATCAGTAGCCATTGGAATACATACGATACAGTCTTAGAATGACTAAGATAGTTTAACATTTTCCTCGTTCACAGTGGTACGCAGAAATTGTGATAGTTATATATCAGTGTAAAGCAGAAACAAGAGCAACAGTGGGTCTGAAATTTCAAATAACAAAAGTATAAAGCAAGTTGTCAAATCCCAAAGCTTCCGATTTTGATGCAGCAAGTGCGCTGATTGCATTTAATCTGCTGCTGGCTACAGTAAACATGCACAGATCAAAATTGCTTTTTAAATTTCCACAAATGATGGGTATGATGTCAAGAGCTCTCTTTGGAGAGATATATCTCCTTTCCCTTATAACTTAACTTTTCCTGAACTGAGTATCCCCCCAGTGCGTTTGGAATGCAATTACTAGAATTCCCAGCCTTCCCAAAGGTTTCTGGAAATTATGGGAGCTGTAGTCCTGCTATATCAAGAGGACAGCAGATAGGGGAAACTAAAATAGTTTTGCTTTATTACTGAATTCTAGCAAATATCATTGTAGCCATAGCAACCTGAATGCAGCATAGAATGATCCCCAATATTTTTGGTGTAGATCATACTGATAATCTTTGCATAAAGGGGGAAAGACAAAATAAAAACCTTTCACCCACATTCAAGGCAGTCCAGATCTGATGTTAATCTGACAAATAGAGCCTAATATTAAGGATGCAGTATTACTCATTTTAATTTCTTCCTATCCGGTCTCATGTCTGATTAGCAGATGAAACTATGTCAACAAAAAATAGGGCACAGGCATTCATTGTTAAAGTGCAGAACACCAAAACTAGACAAGGATTTCTCAGTTTCAACCTTCTTCTATGGAATACTATGACCTCATTACATTACATTTTCATTTGTTCCCCTAAAAGTGCAAAAAAGAGGGGGGGAGGGAAGGGGAATATTGTCCATAAGAAAACCACAAGCCTAAAAGGTTTCAAAATCCTTCCAACATTTTATAATTAAAAATCTAAAATCCTTCATAAAGAGATGTCTCCAGGGTTAAGCAGAGCCAAACTCTGACATCCACTTCTCGTACTTCTCCAGATCTGTGGCTGAAACTGATTTGGAGATTTTCTTCAGAGCCAAGTCAAAGTCCCCCTTGGTGACGGGCATCTGAAGCTCTTCTTTAGAGAGGGCCCGGATCTCTTCTGGAGACAAGCCATTAATGCGTCGCCTCATCGCCATCAATGAGGCATCCCTAAAAATAAAATCCATAAACACTACATATTAGTAATGATATATAACAGCAAGGCTGAAATACCATTTTATTTATTTATAACAGGGTGTTATCGTTGTTTTTTGCATTGCCAACAATGATTCCATTACATTTAATTTCCTATATTTAAAAACAACAGCATAAAAATTTGCATTTGTTTACACATTTTCTTTAAAGGATAAATTCCTATATAACCTATCCCCTGAAATTTTCTACTTATCTTACAAAAGAGGTCTGCAAAATTTGGTTAAGTATACAGGCTGAAAGCTAAGCATTCGAATTGACATGTTAGTCCAAGAAGTAGTTAATTTTTAAAAAACCATATAGATTTCTATGTATCAGTTGTAAATTCCCAACATGAATAGATAAAACACTTATCCTGCCTAGCTGCTTACCTCCACTTCCAATACAGAATCATAATATATGATTCTACATTGGATACGTTCAAGTAGAAACTGGATAGCCACTTCTGTGGCCGTAAGTGGGGGACAAAGGGCAGGTGGAGGGTTAGACTCCATGGTCTAAATTAGAATTTATGAGTTGAAGCTGATATATTTTAAAGCTGCTAAACTTAAGAAACATTGATCTACTGTATATACTCAAGTATAAGCCGAGTTTTTCAGCCCACTTTTTGGGCTGAAAAAAGCCCCCTCGGCTTATACTCGAGTCAGTGAAAAATTTGCCCGAAATGGAGGAGAAAAAGGGGCGGGGCCATGCCGCTGGGTGACGCTTGTGAATGGCCCGGCGCCCCTGTGAGTTTCCCCTCCCTCTGTGTTAATTTGCCGCGCAGCGCGCACCGCACCATCCCCCCTCCTCACGTTCTAATGTAATGCAGGGCTGTCTTACGATTCCCCTTCCTCCCCCTCCTGCCGCTCTGCAACGATGTCCCACCTCCTCCTTGTTATGGCAAGCAGCCACATAGCGATGTCCCACCTCCTCTGGTACAGTGATCCAATGATAGGAATCACTGTGCCGTGTGTCATAGGAGGCGGGACATCGCTCCCACGGCTGCACGGGACATCATCATCACAGCGGGACATCAGCATCATGAGGTGAGTGAAGTATTTCATTGAATACACCACTAGTTTACTGTTTTTCTTTGAAATAAATATTCAAAAACATTATTGGTATCTATTTTTATTTTTGAAATTTACCGGTAGCTGCTGCATTTCCCACCCTAGGCTTATACTCGAGTCAATAACTTTTCCAGTTTTTTGTGGTAAAATTGGGTGCCTCGGCTTATATTCGGGTCGGCCTATACTCGAGTATATACGGTAAATAGTCTCTTCGCCTATGATTTCATAATCCTTCACAGGCAAGTTTGGAAATAAAGATGATACAACACTAAAGATGAAAATCCACCAATAATTCTAGCAAATGAGCAGATGTAAAGAAAGCTATAAAGCAATTGTATTGTTATAATATATAGAGGTACTAAAGCAATGATTTTGATTATGACCTAAAAGACAGTTTAAATTCATCACTGGACTTATTCTGCATTACACTATGCAATAAGTTCACAATCTGATTGAAAAACCAACACAATACATATATATATATTGCTGGATACAGAATATTAAAAGAAAACTTTTATGCTTCCTTCTGGGCATCATATCTTTCTCAGCAATTGCTTTATATCACAGAGCTGTTGCTAGTACTGTATGTCAAAGAAAAAGGCCAAAAATGATATAAAATGGAGAAGGTCACCTGCCAAAAGAACAAAACAGCCCAAACACCAGCTTTATATATAAACTGATCCATCAGATTACACTCCTTCAAACAGTTTTAGACCTATTAGGCCACTCTAAAACGCTTCTTTTTACTACCACAAACACTGCCACTTGCCAATGGCAACTTTTCTTGTATATAAAATTAAGCTGAACTATAGAACAGTGCTGCTCAACCTTAGCAACTTTCAGATGTGCAGACTTCAACCGAATGCAAGCTGGATGAAGAATTTTGGAAACTGAAGTCCACAGATTTTAACATTGCTAAAGTGGAGAAACACTTCTATAGACAGAATTAAACTTCAGCCAGGCAACCTTGCCAGTACTGGAGACTCAGTAAATACTTGCCCCATTCCTCAAATATACACAAGCCAGATTGCAGAGTTGGCACATCAATTATTATGGCTGCTGTGACCTCTGCCTAATCACAAAATGACTGAGGACGATGGACGATGACAAATCCTAAGTCATAAATCATATTTCATCTATCAGAAAGCAAATGGATGGGATTTGCTCTCCATCTTCTCATCTGACATTTTCACCTAGATGCATGATGGCGAACCTGTGGCACACGGAGCCATTTCTTGGAACACACGAGGCACTGCCCTGAACCTCCAGAGGGAGAAAAATGGCCCTACGGGCAACCCGGAAGTCTGTTCCCGAACTTCCGGTTTGTGCATTGGGCCGTTTTTTGACCTCCGGAGGCTTCAGGAGGCTTCCCTGGAATGGTCACGTGCGCATGCGGTGTGTGTGTGCATGTGTCACGTGCACGCCTGCACAGGGGGAGAGGACACATGATCCCTCGTGTTCCCCCCGCTTTTGGCATGCAATGGCAAAAAGGTTAGCCATCACTGACCTAGATGTTCAATATCACTCCATTTAAACTTCTTTTTTCTGTCCATGTGGGAACATTTCCAAATAAGTACGGTTGAACAGCCACCCATTATCTTCTAGCTTACAACAAAGTGTTTGGTTTTTTTCCCCTTCATTCCCTGATTCTTGGAGACTGCCTGAACAGGTCCCTGCAGTTTTCTTGGCAATGTTTTTCAGAAGTGTTTTGCCACTGCCTCCTTCCTTAGGGCTGAAAGAAAGTGAATGTTTCCAAGGTCTCCCAGCTGGCTTCATGTCAAAGGCAGGACTAGAACTCCTGGTCTCCTTAACCACTACACCAAAGCAGCTCTCAACAAAACGTTAGGCCTATCTAAATATATTTTTGGAAATCAAAAGTGATAGGTCATTTTATTTTTCCATTAAAAGAATCTGAAGGAAAAGTAGATGGAGCAGGAAAAATTTTTTCCAGTGATATCTCCTCATCCCATATATTCTAAATGGATGGGTGTTTCAGGTCCTACTATCCAAGGGACCTAGAAAGCTTAACTCTTCCTCGAAGTGCCTGGAAGTATTTCTCCTAAACCTGCTGGCCTTTAAAACAACCTTAAATACATACCTCTTTCCTCGAGGGTTGAGACCAGGCTGAGTGGAGTTTCCACCTCAAGGAATATATGGATTCCCAACTTTTGATTTTAAGTGTAATGTGTGCTTGTTTCCCATATGCTGCCTAGTTCTATTTCTTGTTGATTGTATATTGCCCAGAATCACAAAAATGGGTTGCCATATAAATCTCATACATAAATAAGTCTACACAGTCTCCAACCATAACGGTAAAGTGGAATTCTAAGAACTAAATAGTCCTTAGGTAGTATCTGCAGATATATTAAAGATATATTATTTTTTATTGAATCCAACCAATACGTTGGTGAGTTTTTTGTTTTCTCAAAATATCTTACAGAGCCCTCAGTTAGAAGAGAATTACAGAGAAATATGAATATACTTCACTAACTAACTAATAAGCAAGAATAACACTTGGTAAGCTTGTTGAACTTCCTTTGTGTAGAAAGTGAATATCCTTAAAAAATCCCAAAGATTTTCTGGTTTTCATATAATATAAAAAGTAAGCAAAAAGTGTTCACTCCTGGGCAAAATGTAAGAGAGCAGGAATTACCAGAAAAGTATGAAAAAAATGTATATTCTGGAAGATTCAGTGTTTAGAAATGTTCTTGGGAAAGCTGCGTTCTGATTGGTCTAGAGAAGAAAACAGGATACCTGCAGACATTAGTGATATCAGCACCAGAGTAGCCTTCAATCTTCTCAGCAATTTCTTCCATACTAATGTCAGGATCCAGTTCAACTTCCCGGAGATTAATCTTAAGCAGTTCCACTCTACCTTTTGCTGTAAAATAAATGTCATCTTGATTACAGGAAACTGACAAATAAGTCAGTATTTCTACCACATCTAAAGTTATAATTTGGTTTACTCTGGAGAGAAAAGAGCCTCTTGATTAAAGGAGTTCTGAAAGCAATTTTGTTAATGGCTCTAGAAGTCCCTTCCCTAAATTGGTGCTCTGGAGATACAGGGTTGCTACCGAGGCCACAATGGTTGCATGCTTCGAGAATAGGTCCCAAATCCAAAGTGAGGAGATTGGACGGCAGGTTCTAACTCTCTTAAAACTGTGAGGTATATTTAACAGCTTTTTTCAGAAAGAAATTACAAGTAGCTTTGTGGATTTACCTAGAGTTCTCTAGCAAAGAGAACAAAGTGGTATTTTTTTTCCTTTTTAAAAATGTATTAAAATTTATTAACAATTATATGCAGAAACAAAAGACATAACTTTATGTCATTAGATTATCTAGGAAGCTAGAAAATAGTTCAGTCTGTGTTGCAAATAATTAATAAATTTAAACCAGATGGAGTAAAAATCATCTTCTATGTTACTACGTGATTTTGTTTAGGGGGGTGGAATCGGCTCTTCCATCAAAACTATTTTCCAATGTATTTGCCACCAAATGAAATAATTCAAATTTTCCAGTATGTTGCTACTATCTTTCTGGCTACAACCATCAAGAAAGCTATCAATTTTTACTATGTGTTTCAAGGTTGAATTATTAAAAATAAACTTTGAATTTGACATTTGAATTATTTAAAAAAAATTATAAGATAAATTTAGGATTTAATTTAATGGCCTGTGTGGTGATCTATCCTATTTGAGTAATGTTTTGGACAACTTTAGAAGATCCAACATCCAACATATGATAATATTGCTTTAAACTTTCTCCAAACAAGTGACTTTTAGTAGAATTTATTATGTTAAATTTTCTTGGTATTAAGTAACATCTATAAAATTCTTTCTTTATGGTTTTCCTCAATTTTGGCTGAAAGCAATTTCAATATTTTTCTTTTTTCAGTTGGTCCACCATAAAGTCAAAGATAAACAGGACTTTTATATCTTATTCTCATATGAAAGTTTTTCTTCTCTTCTAATACACTATTGTAACTTTTTGAAAGTTGTTTTTTCCTCTTGTTAGGTGATTAATTTTGCTTAACTTCAACTTCTGCAATTGTTGCTGTATTTGTTTCTGGAACTGCAGTGAAATGTATTTGACATCATGAATGAGCCAAACATTCTAAAAACATTTATAATCGCTCTCTAATTTTTTACTTGTCCCCATCATATACATCTTTTAATAATAAAGTCCCTTCCCTTTACCAACACTCTTTATCTTCATCATAAAAGCATGATGAAATATAAAAGGTTGAAGCAGTAAAAAAAAATCCAAGTTTTGAAAATATTTATAAACAAATGATTTCTGAGTAAATTCCAATTCTTAATAATATTTCTGGGAAAAAGAGTGTCCTAATTTTCACTGATGTTTACATTCCATTTCTAGTCATGATGTTAATTCTTCTGAATTTATCAGCCTAGAAATGTTTGTGATTAGCATCCTAAAAATATTTAATATTTAGAATTCCAAGGTTACCTTCATTGATGTATTTATAGAGAATATTTGAATTCTTGTTTTTTTTACCCAAAACATATGCTTATTAACCATTTTCTGCCATGTTTTTCAGTAATATATGTATACATCAGGGAGGAAGATGTTTAAGAAAGAAGTACAAATTTAAAAAGTAATGACATTTTTACTGCTTTTATTTAACCAAGTATTGTAATTCTAATTTTGACCACTCTTTCAATGGTTTCAAGTTTAACATGAAGTTCATATTTTTAGGAATGTGTTTCCCCATTACATGTAAAAGAGCATTTGCAGTATTAAATTCCTAAATTTTTGCACGATCATAGGTGCATTTATGCACATACATTCTTAGAAAAATGAATAAAGTTGCTAATTTGCAAAAATGGCAAAATATTCTGGAAAATATCTTAAGGGGATTTGAAACAATCAATATAAATCAGTGCAGTAACATACAAATGCATGAATCTATGAATATATAAGAATAATTTATCATCTATCAAGATGGATACAGAATTCCTCAGCCTGTCAACAGAAACAAATGTAAATAGGCTAGAGAAATTCACTTCAAAATCCTTTTGTGGAACATGATGGATTTTTGTTCTTTTGTGCTTTATAGCTAGTGAAATTGCAGAGCCAAGACCAGGTGATAAGAGAAGAAACGGCGAGTGGAAAAAAAGGAAACAATTATTTAAGCAGTAGTGTTCAGAGATAATTGTGCTGGCCTTGTCATGGACCCATATAGGTCAAGCTGGGTTTTATTGACATTCAGAAGCAATTCAGGATGACCAATCCCGAACTGACAGATTCATTAGCCACTTTCTGCCTGCCCTTTGCTGTGTTTACTTCTAACTGCTATGGAGAAGATAGAATTCAGGGATTATATTTTTTATATCCCATTTTAAAGAATACCCAGGTAAATAGCACAAGGGCTACCCATCTCTCTGAATTTGACCAGGACTTTGACATATTTTCTAGGTTGCCCAATTCTTTATTCTTAAGGTTAAAAAAAGGGAACAATGCACTTGTTTTAGCTTCTCACTGTTCCCTACTTGAAACACTCTTAGGGGCGTTTTTTTCCCCATTAGAACCAAATGAGAACATTTCAATGGAATGTAAGGCTTTTTGTCCAAACTTTGAAACAAACTGCCTTTATTTTCATTAAATGCACACCCCTAGCAAGCAGGAAAAATAACGTATCAAGGTTAAGACAGTCCTCCTTTCCACCAAATTTCATTAAAACCACTGTCACACTGTGTTCTTATTTAGAGTCAAGTGGTAAAAGGCAGGTAGCATGCTACCCTAAATCAAGAAAAGAGACAGCTTAAAAGCAAACCTAAGATGATACAGAATCTTGAAGTTAATAGCAGTTCTGACTGACAACCTGAAGAGTCATTCTGCAATGAGGTTTCCTCAAGCAGGGAACAAATCAGCCAACCGCTCTATGAAGAGCTCAAAATCTAGTCATAAAATTCAGGCAGGAGTTGATTTACAACGCGGCAAGCTTAGAAGTTAAAATTAATGGCTTCACTTTTCTGTATTCAGCAATGGGCACATAGGAAAATGCATTGGCAATAATTCTTTAAAGATGTCTACAAGGCTCAATCTGTGCTCGTTTAAGGAATGCCTGTTAAACATTCAAAAAAGTTTACAAGTTCATTAAAAAGCTTGATCTCCCTCATTGAGTCTACATTGAAAGACTGCTACAGCTCTTTCATTCTGCAATCGCCAGCAACTTTTTTTACTTTTTCCCCCATGATCAAGATAATTATTAAAGCCTGAATATCCAATGTTGTTGCATAAATTTCATGTGTTCTTTAACAGCTCCCTGAGGAAGTGTCAAGTAACAAGTGCCAGACAAGCACATTAAAAAGAAAACCCACCTGTTGGCAAAGGTATATAAATTCTTTTTTCCAGTCTCCTTCTCAAAGCTTCATCAATATCCCAGGGAAAATTTGTAGCAGCAAGCACCATCACCATTCTTGAAGGGTCGTCATTCTCCAGAGCTCCGCCTACACCTAAAGGAGGAATAATAAAGCTAGAGTACATGGTGCTTTTCTATTTAGTTCACTTTAATTTGAGGTTTTGCATGCAGTATACTGTAATCTGAATCTTGAAAGCATCTTAGTTCAGCAATACCACATATTGTATGGGGGGGAAATGGACAATAAGAGAACCCTGCATGTTTAGAAAGGCCTAATTACTGGGAAAGATTGAGGGCAAAAGAAAAAGGGGACGACATAGAATGAAGTGGCTGGATGGAGTCACCGAAGCAGTAGATTGAACGCAAATGGACTCCATAGGGATAGTAGAGGACAGGAAGGCCTGCAAGAACGTTGTCCATGGGGTCACATGACTTCACAACTAAGAAGACTTAAATTAAATATAGGTAGTCCTCAGGTTACAAAACATTCATTTAGCAAATATTCGGTTAGAACGGCACTGAAAGAGCGGGACTTATGACAAGACCCTGAAGTTCTGGCCATTGCAGTAACCTTGTGGTTACATGACTGTTATTTGGATGCTTGGCAACAGCTTGCAATTACGACTGCAGCATCCCACAGTCACATGATTGCCTTTTTTAGCCTTTCCCTCAACAAAACATTAGGAAAGCCAGCAGGAGCTGGCATGTCACCCCCATTCCTGCTGATTTTACACCTGCCACTCACACTTGTAGCACTTGCCCGCGGTACCCACTCACCTGCCCACAGTTCTCACCCATAACTCTCACCTACTGATCTGCTTACCTGAGACTCCCTCCCTTCCCACTTTAGTCAGCCTGGTCCTAGGATTACAATGGCTTTATGATGGCACGGCTTAGCAAGAAATTCCAGTCCCAATTGCCAACATAACCCAAAAACTATCTATTGGTATGTTGAACTTTTTAAAAACTATGCTACAAAAAGGACAATATTTTCAGCTCCATTCCTTCAGGGAAATCTACAATTCCTGCAGTTCTCAGAATCCCCAAAGGTTCAGTTTTTTAAAAGTGGTCTCTGGATGCACAAGTTGCCTGAACCAAGTGTAGAGAATAAGCATCGGTGACTTTTTCTTTAAAGTCCTTCCCTCCTTCACAGTCTATTCTACAACAATGTATAAAACAGGAAAAGACTTTGCAATGCAGGCAGAACAAACCCTATTTACCATCCATCTGAACCAGCAGCTCCGACTGACTCGGCGGCTTGCCTCGTGTTCATCCACAGTGCCTCTGCGACTACAGATAGAGTCTATCTCATCAATGAATATGGTTGTAGGTGCATAAAACTTGGCCTTAAAACAAAGACAAACATTTCTCATGAGACTTAGGGATTCATAAGGGTTTTTTTTAATCATACACAACATCCCTCAGTGTACAGCCATATTAACAAAGATAGATACCAATACATTTTCTTATAAGTATAATCTTTATTGTCATTGTACTTAAATACACAAAATTGTTTAATGCTAAATCAAGATAGTTGTGAATTTAAGGAATGTCCTATGGATGCATAAAAACAAATAGTAAATAGTATATCAAGCTAAGACATAGATATGCAGGAAACTGGTCATGTTGTCCATTTAAACCATCAGCTCCCAACCAATTCAGTATCGGCATTTATAGTATATTATACTCACTGTAATGTATATTGATTGCCTGAAATCATTTTACAAAGAAAAGGAGCCAGGAAGAAATTAATGCAAATAAGAGTTTAATATCTGAGGGAATCAACAATACCTACCATTTCAAACAGCAAACGAACTAATTTTCAGACTCGCCTCGATATTTTGATGTGAGAGTGGAGGAAGACACATTGAAAAATGTAGTTCCACATTCTGTAGCGACGGCTTTTGCTAGCATGGTTTTACCAGTCCCAGGAGGACCAACCATAAGCACTCCCTGAAATTAAAATCCAAACACTGAAGAAACCACAAGCCTGATACAAGCATATAACAACATCGTGCAATTAAATTCATCTAAACATAATTTAGATTGTGGATCATCAGATTTAGGCTTTCTCAAACAAGGATGTGGTGACACTTGACTATCTTATACAAATTCTGTATGTCCTGGATCTCTTGGCGACTTTCAATACCATCAGCCATGGTATCTTTCTGGACTGGCTGCAGTGATTGGAAGAGGCATTTTTGCAGTGGTTTTTCTCCCTTCCTATGTAGCCAGTTGGTGTTGGTGGGAACGGAAAGGTCCAGCCCTAAGCCCTTATAATGTTTGAGCACCTCTACCCAAAACTTGTGAGTGGAGGCCATCCAATGGAATGGAGTTCAACATTTAATAGCAAATTATATCCAGTAATGATACCCAAGGGATGTCATCACAGTGCTGATCCAAATACTCAGAAGCTGTGAGGGTCTGGAGGCTGAGCTTCTTTTTGGGTGCAACACAAGGTGCTGATAATCTTTTAAAACCCTTTATGACCCAGGGCCAGGTGAATTTGAGGAACTGTCTCTTTTTGAGGGTAATCTGCCTGCCTCACTAGGTTGGATAAGTAGGAATACTTCAGGTCCCTTCCCTTATGTTTGCCCTTAATAGAGCATCCCCCAACCGTTCCAGCTTGGACCACTGGGGGGAAGTGTTTGGATGGTTCAATGCGAGGGGCAGGCACATGCCATTTGAGTAAGTGCCGGATGTGCGCACCTGCTGTCCACACAAATGGAGTTTTGTGCACAAGTGTGAGCACCCACTACTCACACAAGTGGAGCTGTGCATGCACAGTCACCCGTTTGTATGGCCCAGCTTCGAATACACCGAAGCCCAGTAGTAGGCCACGACCCAGAGGTTGGGGAACCCTACTTTAGTGAACCTAGGAAGCATGACTTTGTCATAGCGCCCCTGCCTTCTCTTTGAGATCTGGTAGGATCCCATCCGCTTAATCTTCCGAAAGCTATTAAGAGATTACTTTAATCCCGGGGATTGAGATTGCAAGGGTGGAGCCTGGGAGAATACATTGGGGGAGGGATGTAATTATTAGACCAGGTGTACGGTTTTTTTCTTTATGTTGTATTGTTTTTATTGTCTTTTATTACTTTGTTAGCAACTCACGAGTTGTGTCTCACAAAATGGGCAACTATATAAATCTTTTTAAAAATCACTCATTCACTCCTGGATTCTGATGCTTCCATTTGCCTTGTGAATAATTAAAGATAATTAAACATTGGGCCCAATTGTATGTCTTTGATTATTACTGCTCACAGAAAGAACTGTCAGCACATTTTCAATAATTTATTTGTAACCATCTTCTGTAAAAATTGAATGTTTCAACTAAGGTTCTCCAGCACTGAAAGCATTTAATGTTTAATTTATATTTATTTATTTTTATCCCATCTTTATTTTATTTTTTTACAAAATAACTCAAGGCAGCAAACATACCTAGTATTCTTTTCTCCTCCTATTTTCCCACAACAACAACAACCCTGTGAGGTGGGTTGACCTGACAGAGACTGACTGGTCCAAAATCATCCAGTTGGTTTTCCTGTCTAAGGCGGGGCTAGAATTCACAGTCTCCTGGTTTCTACCTTGGTGTCTTAACCTCCAGACCAATTGGACTAACCACAAGACAAGCAATACTTTTCATCTATTATTAATATAAGAACTGGATGTGTTAACAACGATGAGAATCTGAACCCTTGAAATGGGAAGGAGAAAGCTGCATCATTTGACCTGGTAGTTTCTGAATTTTACAGAGCTCTTTCTTCAGACGTCAAACTATATGAACCTGTATTTTTCAATTGTATAGGACGCAATTCCCCACCCCCAAAAGTGAGTGGAAATATCTGTGAGTCTTATAGTTGCTGAATGTTGCTGAAGCCCCACCCACTTGCCGCCCCCCCAGCATTCGGCCTGTCTCCCAGCAATATGCCTCCTTGCAGCAAACAGGAAACGCCTGGTCAGCTTCAGCACAGCCTGATTTAGTACCAGCAGCTGACTGTGGTTGGATCAGCCTCCCGGAATACTGCCTATCAGCTGTTCCAGGCTGCGGGATCACCACCACCCATCACCCACCGTGCGCCATTTTCGGCCTCCACAAGTCCCCATTTTTGAGCTCTGCAGGCCCATTTTCAGCCTTTTCCAGGCGGCGGGAATAAGCGGCAACAGCAATCCCCACAGCCTGGAACAGCTGATAGGCGGTATTCCAGGAGGCCGATCCAACCGCCATCAGCTGCTTGTGCTATATCAGGCTGTGCTGAAGCTGACTAGGCTGTTTACTGTTTGCTCTAAGGAGGCAAATTGCTGGAAAATAGAGGAAGATTTTTTTTTCCTGTTTTCCTCCCCAAAAGCTAGATACATCTTATAGTCCAGAGCGTCTTATAGTCTGAAAAATACAGTAATTTTAAAAGAAATGTCAACTAAAATCCTATTCTGCTCTGGCTGCCCTCCTGTCAGGCAGGATCCCTACCCAGGTCTAGTGTTGAAGTTCCTTCATCTTTGAGGTTTGGGTGACTTTAATCTCCATGCACTGGCTAGAACCGGGGACAACTGGGATTTCATGGCCTCCACCTATGAAGATTAAGTAACCATGAGTAATCGTTGGCCCATCATACTCAGGCTGCTATATTTTTGACCTCATTTTGCCTCAGACCACTTGTTACATGATTTTGATATGACTAGCATTTAGATAATCTAAATAAAATGGTCATCCAGATGATCAGGCAGATTAAGATAAACCACACCATGTGTATTATGAAAAAGAATGTATTCAAGCAAATGCTCAGGAGAGTTCCCAGCAACCGTAGCCTATTCTGTTCAATGTCTGGTGAATTGAAAGCAATTGGAGGTGACATAGGCCCTTGAAGTTGATCACTCCCAACCAGTCTTGGCTCTTGGCCTGTCTTTCAATGGGCATGGTCTGTTGTAGAGGCGGGGGAACATTTCGCAACATCAGCAAGATTCTTTTGACATGGATTCTGATGAAATGTAGAGGATGTAGTCTTCCAGGCCCTCTGCCATCTACAGGCTAGGTCTATGCCTTAACTGAGTTTCTCCAGGGGAAGAATAAATGCGACTAGCTGATGTAATAGTTTCCACTCCTGATTTACAATAAATGGGCAGCTCCTAACTGTGTTTAGATTTCTGGGACAATCCTATCTGGTCTGTGCCTGTCTTGGAAAGCTTCACAATTATATATTTTAAATGATAAGTCCACAGCACAGCACCAGTGTGCCTAGCATCACTTAGTTCTCTCCAGACCCCCAGATCATCTGATTTTATTGTTTTGTTCAGACTTCTTTTAAATAACTGGTGGTTGCCCAAAAAAAGGAGTATAGAATATCTTGAGAGGAAGATTTATCTTTTGCTAAATGTCTGTTTTATGAGCAAACCCACCACACTAATCATTTTGTGATGTGCCCGCAAAAGGAATTTGAAAATTCCAATATACCTAATGGTTCCAAAAGTTAAAACTCACAATTTAAATTTCACTTGTTCTTTTGCCACCAACCTTGTAAAAAATTTAGAATTTACCCCGGAGAAAGAATGAAAGAGTCATTGGTGGGGGAAGAAAGGACAAAGCCATTAAGAAAGGACTTGAAAAAGAGACTGCATGCTTTAGAGACTGAAATAAGTGTGAGAAAGAAACTCCAAATAATCCCATCTTGATTTTGTTTACATAAAATGAGATTTAAAAGCTTGGATATATTCCTCTCTGAGGTATCTATTTCTTTATCTGGTCAATCTCAAAGAGCTAATTCCATCTGTCCTTCTGCCTAGTGCTCTAACCATAATCCTTACAATTTGCTATTTTGACTGTGCAAGGTAAATTTTCCATCTTGATCTGTGTGAAATGTAACTCATGAATGCTTAGAATAAGCATTTCATGATCTTTTCTCTTTTTTTCATCAATGCGTATTCAGAGCTGTTGAAAAAGTCACATATAATTCATGAAGCAAGGTTAACTGCTTCTGTGTAAAACCGGGTTTTTTAATTACAGACATTATATTATTTCATAAAAGGAAAGCAATGAATAAAGGGAATACACACATCACTTTGCTACTGTTACTGAATATCTTTTATCCACCTGAAAATTACTATCAAAAGATTTCTAAAGAAAAATTGTACTTTTAGGATAATCACATTAACACCAGACATCAAAATGACTTTACACTATTAACAGCGTACATATTTTTACAATAAAAGAGCTAATGAAACTAAAACAAATTTTGCAAAATGCGTGCTTTCGGGGGGGGGGGGGGGATAATTCAAAATTATTTTTAAATTATAAAAATAAATATAACAAAATTAATTATTCAAAAATCATGTTTCTTCCTAATATGTTGTATTCTTCTAAAAAAAAAACTCTCCTAACCAGTATCCTTCATAACAAATAAAAGTTAGCTACCAATGTTATCTCTACCCTGGACCTTATCTATATCAGGACTTTGCCATCAAGACAAAAAAAACCTATACCACAGACCTTGCCTTTTGGAAGAAAAACAAGGGGGGGGATTCCAAGCATCTATAAACAACCATTCACTATAATGGGAAGGTTCCACAGACCTACCAGAACATGTATCCAGACATATATTCAGCCATGGTGAAGAATTTATGCTGAATTCTTGCATAAAGCATACTCACAAAAATATAGTATTCTGTGCAAACGCTGAAGATTTTTTTTGTCCACTTCAGACATAAGCAAGAAATAATTCAAGATATTTTATATTTCCCATATCCTGGGAAAGCATACAACTGCAGATCACTTAAAAAACCACGTAGATGTGTTTATATCATAATTCACATCAACACAACACAAAACACAACATGCTTTTTACTGGACTGTGTGCTCTCTCTCTCATTAAAGACCTGGATGAACAGACTGATGTTTTTGACTCTTCTAAACACCAGTCATCCATATCTTGGAGGATGCCTAGTTCCAGTTAGCAGATGCTGCTAAAGCGAAGGTGAAGATGGGCCAAAATGGTGTATGGGGTGCCTCTGCCTTCTGCAGCACTCTGTCTCCTGCCCACGGAGCTGGTTTGGAAATATCAAAGGACCGGCCCACAATGCCTTTGCCAGCCAAAACAGGGCATGGGGGGGGGGTGCATGCACACACACACCCGGGTAGCCAGTTTTCAGCCTCCAGAGCCTTCTGCAGCACTCTGCTGGCCCAAAACGTGCCACAGAGGAGCCTCATGTGCCCCCCTCCGGCAGCCCATTTTGGCCATTAGAGGCACTGCGGCCCATTTCTTTGATATTTCCAGGCCGCATCCAGAGTACGGGCCTTGAGTTTGACAGCCCTGATCTATAACTATATCAACTATATGTGTTTTAAGTCAAAACAGGAAAAAGCCTTATCAAATGCCTACCTAACTATTTAAGCTTAAGTGGAGGTAAGTTGCATTTGCTTATGTTTATCGAAATGACCCTAATAGGCTTATATAACTAGAGGTAGAATGGATTATTTTACAGGTCAGCTGTATGTTCACTCTGATACATTAGGGATCTCTAGAAGCTTGGCCTGCTGGAGATCCCATTACGGAATCAGATAATAAAGCAGTAATTTAAAAAGCCTGAAAATTAGACTGACAGGTGTCTGGGAAATGAATGATAGCTACATCTAAAAACAGGGTCGGTTGGCTAACACTGTCTAAAATGAAAGATATTCAGTGAATCAATAATTCAATTTAAAATCAAAAATTTAGGGAGGAGGAGAGGAATATGCAGCCACAGAACTAAAGCTTTTATTAAAAATCCAGTCTTCCTAAAAAACATACTATTTGATAATAATGGGAATAATAATAATAATAACACCATTTTCTTCATTTCAACGTAAGACAGATAGTGGAACTTGTTCCAAATAAAAATACTGAGCCATACAAGTCTCATAATTTCAACCACCCCTACAAACTTGTACTCCCCCACCCCCCCAAAAAAAAATCAAACATGAGTAATTTGATCAGTAAAAGCTTGCAAATTCATCGCAATAAAAGATACCTGATATTTTAGAATGGTTTGGGGGAAGGGCATAGGACATTTTACTTGGAATAATTCGTTGAATGAGATTTGCTAGATAAATGGCAATGGAGAAGCTGTTAATACTATTACAGCAACAAGATAATCTGATGCTATCTTAGAAATGGCCAATCTGGTGACCTTATCATATGACTTCTGCCCGGGCCATCACACAGCTCCATTATGTGTATAATCAAGACTTCCTCATTCATGGTTAGTGATCTCTTGCTTGGACCTGTACAAGCAGTTTACATGGGCTATTCTTAAACAACATTTGGAAGCTACAGATAATTCAGAATGCAGCAACTTGAGTAGTCATGAGAGCACCTTAATTCAGTCATATAAGCCCACTACTTTAGGATATTTTATATGCAATTTCAGGTTCTGGTTGGCATCTTTAAAAGCATTCACAGCTCAGGAACAGGTATCATTGGGACCACCTACATATCTACCCAGTCAATAATATTCTATGTCTGAATTCTGGGAATGTCATCAAAAACATCACAGAAGTGAGCTTTGTCAATTGCTGCCTCCCTGCTCTACCATCCCCCTGAAATAGTTTTAGAGTTTTAGGAAGGCCATTAAAATGTGGCTTTTCCAGCAGACCTTGGAATTGGGAAATCCTAATGTTATTCCCTCTGGTTTTGAAGTATTTGTTCAGTATAACTGACATTTCCAAAGTTTATAACTATAGACCTATTCTGATTTTGTATTGGAAATTTTGTTAGTTTATGACCTGATTACAGAGGACATCATGATGCACAGAGTCAGAAGTAACTAGAATGAAAAGAAGCCCAGCAAATAAATAAATGAACAAAAATCTAGCCTTATGTCCTTTACAGGAAGAACAAAAGCCTCAAACAGATCTTCTACAATGGTTTAGCATCAGCTGATCATACTCATTAAGTATATTCAATTATTTGTATCAAAAGAGTACTCCTCAGTTTATAACCATAAGCAAACTCGGAATTATGGTTTAAGTCGTGCAGGTCATTAATTGACCAACTCAATTTATAAACAATTTTTTCCAGTCATCCTTAAAGTGAATCAGCATGGTCATTAAGTGAATATGTGGCCGTTAAACAAACTCAATTATCTGCAATAGGTGTTTTGCGCTTTTTTTTGTAGGAAACCAGAAGCAAATACCGTTTTCCCAGCAAAAAAAACAAATCATAAATGAAGGTCATTTAATGATAGAACACTGCAAACAGCCATAAATGTGAACCAGTTCCGAGTGTTCGAAATAGGAATACATGACCGTGGGGAGAGAAGAATCGGAATTTCAGATCCAGATCGTAACTCCCTTTTTTTTAATCCGTGGAGTCAAGGAGTCTCTATTCAGAATATTTCATTTTCTTTTTTTTTTAAAGTAATACTAAAGATTACATTTAACAGGTAAGGTAAATGTTCCCTCACACATAGGTGCTAGTCATTCCTGACTCTAGGGGGCAGTGCTCATCTCCGTTCTAAGCCAAAGAGCCATCACTGTCCAAAGACATCTCCGTGATCATGTGGTCGGCATGACTAAACACCAAAGGCGCACGGAACGCTGTTACCTTCCCAAACAAGATGGTTCCTATTTTTCTACTTGCATTTTTACATCCTTTTGAAACTGCTAGGTTGGCAAAAGCTGGGACAAGTAACAGGAGCTCACTCTGTTAAGCGGCGCTAGGGATTCCAACCCCTAAACTGGCAACTTTCTGATCGACAAGCTCAGGGTATTAGTCACTGAGCCACCGAGTCCCTTTATTTAATATATACCCCCAAATTGGTAGATTTATTGCAGGAGAAAATGTTTGAATATGTACAATTGGTAGATTTATTGCAGGAGAAAATGTTTGAATATGTAATCTTCATAAGGACATCACACAATATAATAACTAGACCGTTTCTTACTTTCCAAGGTCTTCTGATTCCTTTGAAAAAATCTGGCATCCACAGTGGAAGAACAACTGCTTCTCTTAATAATTTTTTGGCTTCTTCTAAATCTGCAATATCATCCCTATGGAAAATGAAACTCAGTTTTAGAAAGATAATGTATCTTTTTTTTCCAACAACAAATATATAAATAAATGTTAAATGCTTGCACTTCACTTCATTGATAAAATATATAATGACAAGTTCTTGCACAGGATGCTAGGCACAATTCAGTGTTCTGAAAATGACCTTCCACTTAAAAGACATGCGGAAAATGACTTGCAGCTAATCGCGGAACAGAATGTTCAGTTTAAAAATAATTTTCTTGAAAACATGATTATCAAGGCAACACCTAAAAAAGCTTTTCAGCATTGTTTCACATTTTAATGAGTGTCTGTAATGAGCCTTTTGTTCGTGGTACTGTTTTAGACATGAAGTGGGCTTTGTAAGCAAAATAGCACTCGCAATTAGCTAAAGAAGCTTTTCCGCCGTAGCAGACTGGAATGAACAATATGGATCTGTCATATCACTCTTGCTTCAGGTCTGCTTTCTAGATTTGGCTACTGTCCTCCAAACCTCTAGGTGACACTCAAAGCTGGCCCATCTATTGAGCAATTGAAAAACCTATATCTCCTTAATCTTTCAATAATTCCCTGTTTTAGTCATAGTAATTATTTTAGCAAAGGACAGGAAATCTGCACACTTCTGCAGCCCAGGACCCAATATATGAATAAAGTAACCAGCAGATTAAAGACAATTAAGATGATATTGTTATTTTAGGGACAGGCAGAATGAATAGAAGGAAACCCAGGATCACATGCAGAATTTCAAATTACAGCATTGCTACTTTTCAGGCAGCTCCTTAAAACACTACAAGTCCATTTCTCGGTGATCCCAGAGAAAATGAATACCGTATTTTTCGGAGTATAAGACGCACCAAGATTTTGAAGAGGCAATTTTTTTTTAAAAAAAAGGGTTTTGCACTCTGCAGACCTCCCCAAAATGGCCGGTTTTTCACAAAACGAGCCCATTCCCACCCCCCAAATGGCATGCATAGCCTTTAGGAGGCTTATAGTGATGCTGGGGGCTGGGGAGGCAAAATTGAGCAAAAAATGGCCAGTTTTTTTGCTCATTTCTGCCCTCCCCAGCCCCCAGGAGCACTCTGCAAGCCTCCTAAAGGCTATGCACGGCCATTTTGGTGAAGGGGCGGGGTTTCTGGAGTCAAAAAAATGCTGTATTCGGTATATAAGACGCATCCAGATTTTCAGCCTCTTTTCTGAGGGAAAAAGGTGCGTCTTATACTCCGAAAAATACGATAATATGGGAAATAATAATGAAAGATGAAGTTTTTAGGTGCTCACATAGCTCACCTGCCAACTTAGATAGAAACACAATGGCTGCTAAAATTACTTGAGAATTAAAGATATTTCTGGAAATCTTATTTGAGCTATTTTCAACCTTTTTTCAGTTTCACATGTTTACAATCCCATCTAGACTTAACAGTAATTATTGTACTGTTATGGGAGCCTTGTGAAGAGTTATAATGCTTTAAGGCTGAAGTATCTCCATATGGTATCTGTAATTTACAGATTTTTCCAAGTAGATATTTATAGCTGCATAAACAGCTTTTAACAGCATAATCTTCCATAAAACAATATGCAATATACATTTAAAATTTAACATCATCACACTTTTATGTAATGATATAGAATATTATTGGCAATTATCAGTTTTTCAAATCTCAAAATTCTATTATGCACAATTCTCTTATTTGTAAGGCAAGAATAACAGACTCAATATACAAACTGCCCAGAGCATATTAGCTGATAAAAGACTATTTCTATTTGATCTTTTCTTGACAATAATTTGCTATTTTAAATGTCATGCATCTATGAAAGATTATTCTACCCTTTTAAAAAAGGAAAAGTACTGCAAAGATATCCGAAGTGTTATCCAAAATAACCCGATATGTAAGAAATAGTTGTTTTTATGTATTATGCTCTCAATTTATTGTTCTGCATTTAGACTAATCTATCAAGCCCTACAAAACCATTAATCTTTAATGTGCAACAAATCTCTTGAGTTTTTTAAATATCAGCAGTTACTACAAAATAACACAATCATTGCCCAAATGTCAACATCTTCTGGATATGTATCCACAATGAATATTAATATATCTCATTTTACAGAATTACTATACCAATGAATACTCAGATTTCTTGACACAATATCTCTCTCAAGAGCTTCAACCAGATCTTTATCATATCCTGTTCCATCAAATTTCTGAATTTCACTGTCACCACCACCATCCTGGGGGATCTTCTTTCCCTGGATAAAGTTAGAGGCACATAAGTATTCATCAATATTTCTTTTTCCTCTCTTAAAAAATTACCTGGGTTCTACTCAAATAAATTTGATGGATTGTAGTTGTGGGATGAAGGAACCAAAACCAGTAACCAGCCATCATAAATACCAGGGATTTCCAATATTATCTTTCATGAAAAATGAAAATGAAAGATCTGAAGGCTAGATGACCATTGTGGGAGGGAAAGAATAAGTAGCATTCAGGAGTTGTTTAGCTATGCCCAGCTTAATCAGAGCAGAGTAGAATAGAATTATTTTCTGGGTAATACTTTTTCTTCTTCTGAGAACTGTATTTCCTTTGAGTTACTTTCAAACCATAAATGCCTACTATATGCAAGACGTAATCCAACCAATGTTGGGAATACATTATTAGGGGAAGGAAGGAAGGAAGGAAGGAAGGAAGGAAGGAAGGAGGGAGGGAGGGAGGGAGGGAGGGAGGGAGGGGAGGGGAGGGAGGGAGTACTAAATAATAAAGAGCTAGCTCTACCCCTTGTTCTATCTGTGACACCATCTAAATGCAGGACTAAGAGTGCAGATACTTCTTTGTTTACCCATTCTAAGAGCACAGTCCCCAATTTCTGCTCAGTCTAGAGCCAATGGTCTTAGTATCTGTGATGAATCAGTGAACATCACAGTTTTATAATCTATGCCTATGCCTGTCTGAACCTGGCAAATACCGGTAGCTGCCCTAATTCCAACAGTTGCTTTCTTAATGTGTGTGTAGTGAGTGAGGTGTTTTCTATTGCTTTGGACTACAGTCAAAGTGGCATCACACCTTCCTTTCTTGTCTGCTGCCCCTATGTTTAGTCTGCTTTCACCTCATGTCATTATCACAAAAAATGGGCAGAGAGCAATGCCTCCTTCTGTTGACTTTGATCTCACCAGTCAATAAACATAAGCCTATATTCTTTCCTTTATAAAACATAAGCCTTATTCTTTTTTATAAAGCATTCTTGTGAGTTACAGAAAATGCCTTCAGAATGCCGCAAGGATATAAGTTGGAAACCTCTGCTCTATGCCTTACCTTTTCATCCTTCCCTTTTCCTTTAGATTCCCTCTCTCGACTACTAGCAGGTTTTTCATTTTTTGATATTGGTTGAGCTCTGCCCACAGGTCCCCGTTGTAATCCTGGCAATTCTCTCCGCAGAGGTTTCACTTCTCGATTGGGTCGTTTTATCTGAGGTGGGACTCTGTGTCATGTGAAGGACACACAAGAAACTGCTAAGATAAGTAAACGTATTTCCATCTTGTATTGCTGTTCAATTTTAGTCTTCCGAACACATTGTCCCCCAGATACATATATTATACACTATGTCCAGAATTTCAAAACATCATAGCCACTACTGAAAACTCTATGAACTCAGTTTTGAAAGGTGCCACAACTGAGGAAAATTGATCAACTCTGGGGGAAAGCTAATGTTCAAATTGCATATCTTGATCTCTAAAGAGCCAGGGTATAGCTATGCTTTGTGGTGGAGGGTCTGCTACCTCACAGCTACATAGTTCTTTTGTATCCACATAATCCCTTTCATCCGTTTTCATTGCTGTGCAAATGATGATGATAGAAATTAAGTGAAGACATTGAAAACTACGTACACATCTCACACAATGGAGCAGGAACTAGGAAACTGGGGAAAAGGTAGAGACAGAGACAGATGCTAGAAAATAAGTAGAAAGGTGGAAAAAAGAAGGCTGAGGACTTAGTACTACAGTCTGATCACAATAGGTACGAGAAATAATTGGATCAGAAGCTCAATTCAGGCATAGCACCAAACTGCAATTTAGGAAACTTAGCTACAATTCTGTGCCAACTCCAAACTAAATTAAGGTTTTCAATAGTCCAGCATACTGGAATCTAGGAATTATGGTTAGAAGTGGTTTTGAAAAAAATAGTATTTTGGTAAAGTCTTCCATGAAAGTCTGTAATTATAACCTGTAATTATATATCCGTTTTTAATAACTGTCATACTAACAGCAAGTCAGCAGAAAAAACAGACCGTAACATTATATTTGTAATGCAAATATGTAAATATATTGTAAAGCATTATTAGAATAATAGTTCAAATGTTTGATCTGATAGTCAATGCTCACATTTTAAAAAGGAGAAATAAGGTAAAACAGCTCTTTTCTCAATCATTATATTACTTTGTCTCAAAAAATGTAGTTGCTACTGCCTGCCTGCAAGTAAACATGCCATCCTATTTAAACCCAATTACCTGTGCTCAGCTGGAACAGGAGGTGGCCACACAATTGGATCTCTAAAATGTTCATCTTGATAAGATACAGGGATATCTGTAGGCTTGTCTATTTTAAAACTCTCTAAGGTGTTGACAATGCTCTTTACTTGTTCAAATTCTTCTAATAATTCTTGCCGAACCTGAAAAACAAATAAATATGAAGCCGTTCAAAAATTGAATTGCAAGGTATTACAACATGCAGTTTAAAGTAAGAGCAAATAAAACTGCTGTTGGTATAAACCAAAGCCTATTTGGAGGGGAACTGTTGATTTCTGGTATTATTTGCACAAGGCAAACTAAACTGGATAAAACTCAAGTCACTCTAATACAAGGGCAGTGCCAGTCTAAGATCTGCATCATACCTGTGTTTTATACATCTCACATGAGCAACCAAATAGGACCGCCCGTTTGCTTATTGTTTGTTTTAACCAGCAGAGCTGGAAGGTTTAGAACATAAAGTGAATTTTGCAATTCCACTAGATAAAACATTTCCCTTAATTTTCAATTAGAAACACAACTCACCAGGACCCTACTATGTACCTCAGAAACCCCTCCTCCTCAGTTTTGCTTCCTTTTGCCAGCAGATCAAAATTGCCACAGCCCTTCTGCCAATCACAGTAAAATAGAGTCACTCCCGCTTTCCCAGAAGAGAATAAAGTTAAGCCCATAACTTTATTCTTATTTTTGAGCAGAGATTCTAGAAATGCCTTAATTTGCTGCCAATGATACCAAATGCATCAGAAAAGAAGATTCATATAAGGGACATTCTGAGACCACCATTGACACTTTTGCCGCTTGGGGGGTGGTCTATTGAGACCTAAACCATCCCGTAGAGATGGTGATCAGGAAGACAAAGCCTTGCTGGTCTCAGGGATATCGCAAAATCCCTGTTAGACCCAAGGGAAGTGCTTTAAGCCCGCGGTGAACAGACAGCCCCTAGGCTGATGAAGTCGGGACACTCCGGAAGGAAGGAAGTAAAAGAGAAAGTGAGTCCATCTGGTGAGGTATTTTTTTCTATTTTGCTAAAGACTGCCCAAAGAAATGTTTCCTTAAAGCCAAATTGATGCTTAAACAAAAGAACTAAGCTGCAGAAATAATCCTAATGGGATCGCTGTGGAAATTTTTTCCCTTTGTCATTGTAACTATTTTTTGTGGATTGAAATGTTTGTCACGTTCTTTATTTCTCCTCTTAAAGTGAACCGATTGTTTTTGTTTTTTTTTCTGCTTCTTGTTGCTTTATTTTTTGACTTCTGGATTAAAACCTTTCTTTTTTTTAACAGTTCTTCCTACTACGTGTTATTAAATTACACTAAAAGCAATCTAAAGAACTTTGTTTCCTACAGAAGGTGAAAATTAACTGCCAGTCAGAGGTTTTTTTTTAAAAAAAAACAAGTATCTCTTTATTTGACTTCACTAACTCTGCAGCTGAAGGGTTTGTAACTTGTTTACAGAAACTGATAAAAAACCAAGGGCACCAACTGTTTTCACAGGTGCCTCTGAGAACTATTTTGGCAGAGAAACGAAGGAAGGAAGGAAGGAAGGAAGGAAGGAAGGAGAAGGAAGGAGGGAGGGGGGAACGGAACCCTTCCCCTTTGAAGAACATAAAAGAACTTGTGTTTAAGTCAACTTAAATAAAATAAAAGCTAAGAGAAGCCTGGAAGACTAGACTGGCAGTCATTATTGGTTTTTTTTCTTTTTCTTTCTCTCTTCTGTTTTAGAAACATGGGACAATACTTAGATGAGGAAACCTTAAAATTCCAAAATATCTTGGCTGGAATTCAAAATCTATTGGAAGGATATCGGAGAATTGAGAAGAAGCTGGATAGACTAGTCTTCCTCACAGCAAAAGATGATGGGGTTGGAGCCCCCAAAATTAAAGGGGACAATGGAGATATAAAGATAAAGATAAGAAAATAGATGAATTTAATGATGGAGTAAATGTGGGTGAAAATGGAAAGGGAATGTGGAAAAAGGAATTCGACGAATTGGAGCTCTACCTCATATTCCAGGACCAGAAGAGAAAAAAATACTAATGATGATAGACATTGGAAGAGAATTTTTTTCAGAAGCAGGATTGACAAACAAAGACAAGTTAACTTTAGTAGCAGTGGGCAAGGAGATTATCTGAGAGACCCTTCAAGCAACAAAGTGAGGAGAGAAGCCTATAAAACCTTATAAAGGAGACAAAAAGAAGACTGACTCCACAGTTGGCAAGAGACTATTTTGTTACTGGAAAGCTACAGGTTGACAATAAAACTTGATAATAAAAAATAGTTTTTTATTATTGGTGTTTAATAAGTAGGAACATTGTAACTTCTAGATTGTTTTAGATTGTTATTAAATGTTTACTCACTAACAATTAATTAACCATAAATAATGAAATGATAATGGATAGAGCGTAATGATATATACATGTATTGACAATTTAGTAAAAGAAATTTGGATATAAATTGTAAATTGTGACTTGGGAAAAAGACCTATAAATTTCATTAACAAATTTTCATTCAGATCTTGTTATAAAGGTGTAAAGTGTTTTTTTTTTGGCGGGGGGGCTGATGAGAGATGGGGCATAAATAGTAAATGATTTTTAGCCAATTTTAATAACAACAAGGAAATGTTAATGATCATTGTTTAACATATATACATGCTGTAGTATTGGCTAAAGTAACTTAGATATAAATGTTAGTCAGTGAGTTGGGGGGGGAAGAGGCGGGAAAGGCTTAAAAATGTTAGCTAATGACTTTTACTTAAAAGATGCTGTAAAGGTGTAATGTTATTGGAGGATTTTTTGAAATAGCTAATGAATGCCATTATGTGATTGTGTCTTTAAATATGAATGATTTGAGGTAAAAGCATGTTCAAATAATTGTAATCAAATTATAATTGACAGTAAAATATACAAAGATTTTTGACTTAAAGTGTATAATCTAATATGAACTATAAGTAATGACTGTGGAAGAAATGCACGAAAGTTATCTGTAACCAATTGACACGCTTTCTACAAGATGTAATGAAGGATGATTCTTTTTTTGTGTTTTTGTTTAATTAAAATAAAAAAAATAAAAAAGAAGATTCATATGAAGTTATCACATAAATGTCCTTGCAAAATTTTTGTCAAGGTGTGCGAGAACTGGTAAGTAAGGCAATAGCAATAGCAATAGCAGTTAGACTTATATACCGCTTCATAGGGCTTTCAGCCCTCTCTAAGCGGTTTACAGAGTCAGCATATTGCCCCCAACAACAATCCGGGTCCTCATTTTACCCACCTCGGAAGGATGGAAGGCTGAGTCAACCCTGAAGGCAGCTCCACCACTCCCATTCCCATCCTAGCTTATTTTTTACTTGTGTGTCTCACCCTACCCCCTGCACCCCAGGGGGTGGGTGGGATCTTAATTAGGGCTAATTTTGTGGGTGGGGCTTAATTTGATCGCATGTGCTCAAAAAGGTGATAGGGCTTATTTTCAAGGTGGGTCGTCTTTTTTGGAAAACACGGTAGATGAAATTGAGTGAAAAGAGCTCTTCTTTCTCATGAGGATTATGTATAAAAAAGGGAAGTCTTTTTTGTGAAGTAGAAGCAGCCTGCACTTACTGGCTTTTTGGAAACAACTTATAAAACTGAGAACCATTTTTACAAAGTACACTGATGTGCATCTCCACCTGTCTCTCTTCTCTTTCAAGCAGCTCCCAGAGCAGCAAATCCCCCAGTCCATCAATCCCCTTAGACCTCCCTTCCCTCCCATCAGCCACTGCCAATGTCTCAGATAACATTGCCCCCAATATCCCAAGTGTCTTCTTTTTTCCCTGTCCTTTAGCCTGTTACCCACTGCAACCACTGTCAGAGCAGTTGTCAGATCTTTGCTAGCTCCTGAACTGAGGGATTTTCTTTCCCAAATACAAATTATTGTGTTTTTTCCAAGCTTTATTCAGATGAAAGCAGCAGTGATATGTGAATTCCAACAAGTGAATTAATTATCTTCAGTTTAGAATCAATATCTCTGTGTACATTAGGACAAAGACTTCCTGTGTCTTTTTTCTTTACTTTCTGTACACAGGGAGGACACAAGTCTCTTCTGCAGCCATTCTTGCCAGTCAAGAGGAGCAATAATTTTAATTTACTCTGCTTTGATCAGACTCAACTTCAAATACCCTACCCTTCTGGCACTTCAGTTTCAGAAGGATTCAGAGAACAATGGGGATGAAAAGAGGATGAGACATAAATCCTATGACGAGAAATTGAATGAATCGTGATTGTTTAGCTTTGAGAAAAGTGAGAGATTACAATACCTGAAGAACCTGAAAGCAGGACACACAAAATACTGTAATGTTAACTTACAAGTAGGAGGACTCTAGTGGAGCTGTTAGAAAAACTTTGCAACAGTAGGAGGTGTTAATCACCCAGAGAGATGCTAAACCCCCTTCCCATGATGTTTTAAGCAGAAATTGATAGTTTTCTATTTTACTGTATATGCCTTTTGGAATTTTGCAACGAACAAGGACTTGGACTCCATGGCTTTGAAACTCTTTACTGTAAGTATATTATTCCATAATGGTTTATATATTTGTTTTCATAATAGCGTATTTCATCTCAAGGAGTGATCTACCTCTACCTCTTGGCTTTCAGGAAGTCTTAGAACCTGCTCTGCCAAATGGCCTGGAGTCTTGATGGGAATGTGCCACGCTTGAGATGGCTAGTGGATTAAGAGGCAATTCTACTTCCACCATTTTGTATATCACTTGCTTCCTTAGCCATCTTTATTAATTTTAATTTCAACATTTATAATTTTAATGTTTTGATGTTGCTGTAAGCTGCCTTGAAGAGACGGGCAGCATATAAATGTAACAAATAAATAAAGTTATCACAATTCTAAAACTGATATTTATTAAGAAGCATGATTGGTCTACTGTTTAGGGCAGGGGTCACCAATCTTTCAGACCTCAGACTAAATTAATAATTTTAAATCCCGCGGACCACTAATATGAATTTTTAAAAAGATAAATAGTATTTAGTGCAATATAAAAAAAATGCAAATAATTTTTCTGTGGACCACGATTTTCTCATGGACCACCAGTAGTCCATGGACCACCAGTTGGTGACCGCTGGTTTAGGGTACCAGATTAGAAACCAGGAGACTTTGAGTTCTAGCCCTGCCTCAGACATGAAAAACGGCAGGGTGAGTTTGGGCCAGCCACTCTCTTACACCAATTCACCTCACAGGTTTGATATTATTGTAAAAATAGAAGAAATGTGTATTAGGTATGCTTGCCACCTCCAGTTATTTTCAGTTAGTAGCTATGATACTAAGCAAATAGCCATTTCTAAAACATCTGTACATATCTCATTTCTACCGGAATCTAGATGTAGTCTAGATTCCTGAACAGAAAAATGAAATTGGACTCAGTCTCACAAGTTCAGGTGGGAATTCAGTCACCAAATTCCTTAGAATGTCCTAAATAGCTTTCAGTTATGGTTCTGGTATGGCAAGGAACAGGCACAGAACTGATAATATTGGGGGATGAGCTCCAGGAGAACTTGTACTGTAAAGCTTTTGGCCCTATTGGATATCTCAGTAGCCTTCAATTCCATCAATCACTGTGGTATCTTCTGAACTGTAATGAAATGGGAGCTAGAGGTCCTATTCTGCAGTATCCCTCCTTCCTTCGTATGCAGTTTCAGTTGGCTTAGTGAACCCTAGGGAGATATTGCAGGATTAAGTTGTTTCACCACCAGCTCTTTTTAAACTTCTGCATAAAGCCATTGAAAGAAGTCATCTGTCAGTTCAAGACGAAATATCATCAGTGTGCTGATGATAGTCATGCTGCTATCCCAGGCTGCAGTGATGATGCTATGGAAATCTTGTCCTAGTATCAAGAGGGTATAAGAATCCCATTGGGGCAAAACAAGCTGAATCTAACCCAAATAAGATGGAGTTACATTTCATTCATCAAGATTCTTGGTCGGCTCCAGTACTGCCTCTTGAGGAGAAGCACTACACCAAAGGCTCTGGTCTGCCACTGGGGGATTCTCCTGGACTCATGTCTACAACTGAAGGAAAGGTAAAAATGTTGTCAGAAGGACCTTTTTCCAGCTTTGGCTGATAGGCCATTTGCAAGCCCACAAGGATCTCACAACTATGACTCACGCCCTCATTACAAATCAGTTGGACTACCATAATGCACTCTACTTGGGTCTGTCTTTGCAAACCATTTGGAAATTAGTTCAAAATGTGGCAGTCCATTTATTGGCAGATATCGATCACCAAGTGCCAACAGATATTTCAAAGCACTGGCACTGACTTATATGGTTTGGTGCCACCTGCAGGATGCCTTCTCCAACCAGAATCGGTTGGATTGTATGTTCAGCTTAGGAGAAGCACTTCACTGGTTGCTCCCCATGGGTACTATTCTCCTGATTCAATTGCCTGTCTTACAGAAGAGAGACTCCTTGAAAGTTAAGTATGGCCCTGTTGTTACAGGTTCCAGAAGTTATTTCAGATGGATGGCATTCAGTCATTAGCATCTGTTGCCATATTTGGTATTTTTATTATGTGTTTTTTTTATCATGATTATGCAAAATAATAAGTAGGATTATTATTTCATTTTTGTGTTGTTACTGGTTATTGATTATTGTGGATGTGTTAATTGCTTTTGTTGATAATATTTACCATGATATATTAATTATTTATTTAGGATTATTAAGTTCTGAATGTCTAGATTTAGATTTTAGCTTTATTTGTATGCCGCCCTTTTCCCTGAGGGGACTCAGGGCAGCTCACAATTCAGGGGGAGGGAAGTATAAAACAAGTTATACACATAAAGACAATACATCGCTAAAAAGCACAACAGTCATACTATTCAGGTGGGGTTGAAGTCTTTAGCCCCAGGCCTGTCGGGATAGCCAGGTTTTAAGGGCTACGCGGAAGGTCTGGAGGGTGGTGAGGGTACGAATCTCCACGGGGAGTTCGTTCCATAGGGTCAGAGCAGCCACCGAGAAGGCTCTCCTCTGGGTAGTTGCCAGTCGACATTGACCGGCTGATGGAATTCGGAGGAGGTAGTCTATGGGATCTTATTGGCCTAGTGGAAGTAATTGGCAGTAGGCGGTCTCTCAAGTACCCAGATCCAATACCATGAAGGGCTTTGTAGGTGACAAGTAGCACCTTGAAGCGCACCCGGAGATCAACAGGCAGCCAGTGCAGCTCGCGGAGGATAGGTGTTACGTGGGTGAAACGAGGTGCACCCACAATTGCTCGCGCGGCTGCATTCTGGACCAGCTGAAGTCGCCGAATACTCTTCAAGGGCAGCCCCATGTAGAGCACATTGCAGTACTCCAGCCTAGAGGTCACAAGGGCACGAGTGACTGTTGTGAGAGCCTCCCGGTTCAGGTAGGGACGCAACTGGTGCACCAGGCGAACCTGGGCAAATGCCCCCCTGGTCACAGCTGACAAATGGTGTTCAAAAGTCAGCTGTGGGTCCAGGAGGACTCCCAAGTTGCGGACCCTATCTGAGGGGCGTAGTATTTGACCCCCCAGCCTGAGAGATGGAACACTTGGCCAATTAGTGGGAGGGAAGCACAACAGCCACTCGGTCTTATCTGGATTGAGTACAAGCTTGTTAACCCCCATCCAGTCTCTAACAGCCTCAAGGCCCTGGCTCATCACGTCCATCACTTCATTGAGTTGGCACGGGGCGGACAGATACAACTGTGTATCGTCCGCATACTGGTGGTATTTTATCCCGTGCCGTCGAATGATCTCGCCCAGCGGTTTCATGTAGATATTAAAAAGTAGGGAGGACAGGACCGAACCCTGCGGCACCCCATATGTTAGGGGCCTAGGGGTCGATCTCTGCCCTCCGACTAACACCGACTGCGACCTGTCCGAGAGGTAAGAGGAGAACCACCGTAAAACAGTGCCTCCCACCCCCACCTCCCGCAGTCGTCGCAGAAGGATACCATGGTCGATGGTATCGAAAGCCGCAGAGAGGTCAAGGAGTACCAGGATGGAGAGTCTATGGCAGATTTGGCAGCATAGAATTGTACTTCCAATCCCACTTTTCCATAATTTGTATAATTCTTGAGATCAGCAGCAATACTATCAAATAATGTTATAAAATAAACAATTCATAAAAGTAACATTATTTATAAGAAAAAGAAGCCGGAGAACCACCAATATAAACAGATAAAAGTGCCTAGAACAAACTGGTGTTGGATTCTGGCATACCACAGAGATATCATTCTGCACAGAGCAGGCATCACTATGGAAAAAGTCCAACTCTACATCATTGCTAAATGAAATCCTGCTTTCTAATTTTGGATGCAGAACAGCTGAAAGGGCACCTTCTACAAATGTCCTCCTCAGCTTATGTAAAATATAAGGAACTGTATATTCCAAGTAGCACTTCATGTTCAGAGATGTTCCTTATTAGGCAAAGAAAATCCAGCGAGTTCAGATAAGGAAATATAATCTATTTTTTCTCTTAAGAAAAAATTAATTTGACTAATGGTCAAGGATATTTAATAACGGAAGTGACAAGTTCTGCTCTTAGTTTTTAACATTATACAGAGTCATATTGTCTTTCAGTGAGTTCCATTTTCATATTGTTATTCTGCTACATAAGAAACATTGGCAGCAATTAAACATTTGCATTTAAGCCTTTTGTTATTATACCTGCTGCCATTTGCCCTTTAATGTTGGGTCTCTGATCGATTGACAATGCCGTTGAATTTGCTGGACACCTTGGTAATAAACCATGGAAGAATCATAATTTCCAAGTAGTGCATATTCTCTTCCTTTTTTAGCATTATCACAAATCTCAGCCAAATTCATCTTCTTTGAAAACCTACAATACAATGTGAAACAAGAAGTAAAAATTAAATTACCCTTTGGCAGAAAAAAACAGTTATTTCACTTAAAACCATAACTGCAATTTTTATTAAAGTGTGTGTTATTATTTTGTTATACTAGTTACGAAAACTATCAATCATTCTAGAGAAGCTTTGCAATCTTTTTCTTTACTTTTGAAATTTCAGCAAGAACTGCCCATGTATTTGCTACCACTACTGTATATTTAGAACTAGAAATCTGATATTCTAAAATAAAATTGACAGCTATGTTCTTAACACTATATGTTATACTTTTTCTTCATTTTCCCTCTTCCAAATTGCAATGCACACAATACATCTTTAAGAAATGGGTTTTCCAGCTCAATACAGAAAAATCATGGGTTTATAACTAAGAAATTTGGCAAATAGCCATAGTGAGGTCTAGCTCTCTGATTCCGCTATCTCTTTTGATTCACTATTAGTTTTGCTTTTTTATATTTTTGTACTAATTGTATACGGTTAACATTTCTAGGGAATCACTTCGAAATTTTTTCAATGAAAATGCTAGATGCTAACAGTTTCTGATGGGGGAAAGGTAATCTTCATAAATAAAATATGTGAATGACCTACATGTATAAACAATGTATTACATCACCAGGAAATACAGCTGTAACATTCATACATAAATGGAGCTGAATGACAAAGCCTACTAGTTTCCTTCCCAAACTGCTCCATAAAAATAATCTTCAATCTCCTCTAATCCCAGATGTTAAAAAAAACAAAACCTCACAAACTCAAAAGCAAACAAGTTTGGCCTATTTTGTTTGTATATGCTTTAGTCTTCCAAAAAAAATCTCAAAACATGAGCTGCATGATATTGCAAACAAAGCTGTTTCATTTGAATGTACTAAACTATTAATTGCTGGAAGCTGGCGTCTGTTCAGAACATAATCCAAACAAATTAATTCACTTGAGATACAGCAAATCCATATAGATAGTTTCTCAATGCATTGCTGAAGAAAAGCTGATGTCACCCAATTATTTTTGGTATATAGCGACACATATACAGCATCCTTTACTTAATCCTCCAAGGAAAGATTGAAGGCAAATGAGGTCCAGGCAGAATAACATCATTGCTTCAAAACCTAAAGGACTGGTTTGGACAAAACTCAGCAGCACTTTTTCATGCAGCTATTGACAAAAATAGGATTGCCAACCTGATCACCAACATCCGATCACGGATATGGCACAAGAAGAAAGATATGGCAACGCAATTTAACATTACAACTTATGTGATATATCAAGAAACATGCCCTTAAGGATTTGTTCAAGATATTGTTCAAGAACCATCAACCAATACATTCCAGCAAAATATAAAGATTCTCTGCCTCAGAAAGAATATTGCTCATTTCAAGAAATGTTCTAAGCCAGGCTGAGGACCCCAGTTAACCTTTGAGGAATGTGTCAGGGCTGCCTTTCAACAAACACGCTAAGATTAAATTGGATTATTTTATTTATTTACTGGATTACCGAATTTTTGGAGTATAAAACGCACCGGAGCATAAGACGCACTGGAGTATAAGACGCACCAAGGTTTTGAAGAGGCAATTTTTTAAAAAAGTAAGTAGGTAGATAGAGGGATAGAGAGGGAGAGAAGAGAGAGAAATACAGTGGAACGTGGGAGAGAGAGAGTAGGTAGATAGGTAGGTAGATAAAGGGAGAGAGAAATACAGTAGATAGGTAGGAGAGAGAGTAGTAGGTAGGTAGGTAGGTAGGTAGGTAGTAGGTAGATAAAGGGAGAGAGAGAAATACAGTAGATAGGTAGGGGAGAGAGAGAGTAGGTAGATAGGTAGATAGAGGGATAGAGAGATAGAGAGAATACAGTAAGTAGATAGGAGAGAGGGTGGGTGGGTGGGTGTAGGTAGGTAGGTAGGAGGTAGGTAGATAGACAGACAGACAGACAGACAGATAGAGGGATACAGAGAGAAAGAGAAAGAGAGAAATACAGTAGGTAGGTAGGGACAGAGAGAGAGTAGGTAGATGTTTCCAGGAGTATTTAACCATGTGCTGGAAGGAAATCGCTGACAATCTGCAGCACCTAAGACTTTGTTTCTGTTGGCACAGCATTTGATCAATATAATTCTCATCAATCAGTTAAGAGCTTTCCAAAAGGAAAAAAAAAGTTTTTGCACTCTACAAAGCTCCCAAAAATGGCCCGTTTTTTGCAAAAATGGGCCCGTTTTTGTTTTTTGTTTTTTTCAAAAAAAGGCATGAATAGCCTTGGGGAAGGGGGGCTTGCAAAGTGCTCCTGGGGGACAAAAACTAGCAAAAAATTGCCCATTTTTTGCAAAAATGAGCCAGTTTTTTGTCAAAAAAAATGCTTGCATAGCCTTATGGAGGCTTATAGATTGCTGCTGGGGGTTGGGGGGGGGCAAAAATGGCCCATTTCTGCCCTCTCCAGCCCCCAGGAGCTCTCTGAAAGCCTCCATAAGGGTATGCACGGCCATTTTGGTGAAGGGGCAGGGCTTCAGGAAGCAAAAAATGCTGTATTCTATGTATAAAATGCACCCAGATTTTCAGCCTCTTTTTTGAGGAAAAAAGGTGCGTCTTATATTCTGAAAAATGGTATTTTATTTACTACCAAGGGGCTTACAGCAATAATACAAAAATAAAGCAACTATAGCAAATCAATAAATACATTTACAAAATTGTAACATCATGAAACCATAATTACATCCTAGGAATCAGACCCAACAGTGCAGACAGTTACAGTACAGGTAGTCCTCATCTTACAACAGTTCATTTAGTGACCATTCAAAGTTACAACGATAGTGGGGAAAATGATTTATGAACACTTTTCACTCTTACAACCACTGTACAATCTCCCTGGTCACATGATCAAAATTAAAATGCTTCGCAACTGACTCATACTTATGACAGTTGCAGCGATCATGTGATCACCCCTTTTGTGACCTTCTGACAAGCAAAGTCAATGGGGAAAACCAGATGCACTTAACAGCCATATCACTAATTTAATACTACAGTGATTCACTCAACAACTGTGGCAAGAAATTTGGAGCTCAATTGTGGTCGTAAGTCAAGGACTACCTGTAATATGAGTCTTTTCTCTCTATTTTCTAGGCTTCTTTCCTGTGACAGTAATGTTACAATTTAGTTGATATAGGCAGAGGTGGGTTGCTACTTTTTAGGGTTTCTACTGATTCGCCAGACTGGCAATTTGCGTACAGTTCAATGTAAATTGTTCTTCATGCATGTGCAGAACAATTTAGTGAACTGCATATGCACAGGCACTACTAAAAACATGCCGGCAACAGGAGCAGCGACCAGGGAACCAGTTCGGGGGCGTGGCCAGCCTGGGTCGCTGCCAGTTCTGCGAAACAGGCCTAAATGCCACTACCGGTTTGGCTGAACCAGGCCAAATCGGGAACAACCCACCTCTGGATATAGGGTTTATCCCCTAGAGCCCTCAGGAGCTAGGGGGAACAAATGCATGCTTGGAACGTCAAAATGTAGTTCCTTGAAATCTCAAACCATGGAAAGCAAACTATTTATTTTTTGATCCATATTTGTTAATATTTAGGTTTATTTCTAGCAGTCATTACATCTTTTCAAATGCCAAACGGAATTTAAAAGTAGATAGTTCTCAGTTTGTTAGTGGATAAATTGCATGCATATTCCATGTTGGTACTAAATCAACCAACTTAGGCCAAAGACTTGACAAATCACACATTGCAATAAGATCCATGTCAAAAGTCCCTCTACCAGCAGAGTTGCATTAAGAGAGTTGTACTAGTTAATTGTATTCCATCACTGGTTCCTATCTGTTTCTATTTTTTACCTTACATAAATTAAGCCCCTATTAGCACCTTTTTCAACGATTAAATCATGTAAATCAAAACATCAAATCCTTTTTCAAAAATGAAACTTTTTGAGATTATGGTCCCTATATACATGAATCTAAATTGCAGAAAATTATGCCACCCATTTTTAGCACACACCACAGAATTTTGACAGAATGATTTGAAAAAAAGATCTGTGATAGTTTCCTCAGTTGCCAGTTTAGATAATGAGGAACAGCCAGCTCCAGGAACATCTGGCAGGGCTTATGAGGACCACCTGGGGGATTTCAGAACCAAGGGTTCATCATAAGTTCAAACAGTCACTAGATGACTGGTTGCAATTCAAGGGTTGCCTGTATCAGACAGGACACATGACCAGGTGAGCCAATTCTACTTTATTGTAAGGCTTTATTAACAAAATCTAGCAAGTCTGATAATACAAATCTACCATCATCTCTTTTTCAGCCTGAGAAGTCAGGGAGGTTCCTGAGTTTCTTTCTCTGCCCATTATGATCGGCAGTGATCAGCAGTGGCGATCGGTGACAGGGATCGCCATCACTGCCGCCTAGAACACCACTTCAGCGGTATTCTGGGAGACCAATCCAACCACCAATCAGTTGCTTAGCAGGAAAGGCTCCAGCATTCCCCATCCGTGACAAAAGCACTAACCCTCCCTCCCCCCCGTCACAATATTTGCTCTATAAGACGCAGACATTTCCACCTACTTTTGGGGGGAGATGTTTCTTATAGTGCGAAAATACGGCACTTTATGGATGATTTAGTGTGAGAATCTCTGGGTTTTCAAGCAAAAAATTAAAATGTGTATATTTTAGGATAACCCTGTCATATAGTATTTCTCAGATTTCTTCTGATAAAAAGATACCTTGAAATATAGGAAATTGAATTTATTACTTGGATGTGAAGGACCAACACTATAGATTTAACTTAGTCATTCATCTTTATTACTATTCATGGGACTAATATCTATAAGGTCAATTCTATAATACTATTATCAAAAATAATCTCACACTAACAACTGTGCACATTAAAATACAAGCCTATATATCTTATCAAATAATGCACACATAAATTCCTACTAAGTGATTGCAAGGAAAAACCCTATCCAGATATTGCACAGAATAGTTAAATTAATCAAGTTAAATTAATAGTAGCTGATTCATCATTTAACACCGTATATATGTAGTATATATATGTGGTCCCCTTAAACATATAAATAACTTTGAAAAAAATACATTGGGGGACTGGTATGATTTTCATTCTTTTTATTGCAAAATCCTAAACCTGACATGAATCTTGAGATCTTTTAAATATTTACATTAGATGTTAGAGAAAAAGCAACACAAAAGTGAATTACCGCATACAATATATTATTAACTGTCAAGTTCTTTAAGATGAAATCTTATGAGAGAGAAATAATAGTTTCAAAATAAAGTTTTGAGAAATTGAGTTATGAACAATGATCTCGTACAACATACCTAACTTGTATGTTGATTGTAACGTCTTCTGTCCCCTGACATTTAATAAGTTTATCTGAGGAAGGAATTATTATGGTACTGTACATATATCATACCCATCAGGATCTCCTTTTTAGGATAAACCCTAATGTAAGTATAGAAATTAATACAACAATAAGCCGAATAAATTAAAGACATAAGATAAGAAAAATGAAAGGATTCCTCTATACCTCTCCTTATCTTTCCAACACTGCAAACCATCTTTGCATCCATTCCACCAGATCTGTTTTATATATTTGCCTTTCTTGACTCTCTTTATGAGCTCACTAATTTCTTCTAACCACAATTTTCTTCTCTTTTCTTAGAAACACATTAGCTACTTGGGGTAAAACTAGGATGGGATGCACTTGTGGCAAACTAGCCAGAATGCACCAAAACTGACTAGTACAATATTTTCTTTAGTTTTAGAAGAGTTGCTGCTGAGTGGGCAGGTATACAGTAAAACTGTCTCTATCTTCCTAGAATGCATTATGTGAAAAATATTATATGTTTGTTGAGTTAGATATTAAGAAAGTAAATAGGTTGGAATTATGAAAAGTTTTGCCATAGGGAATTGAAATTTGAATGCTGAATACAAATAAACAGTATGTGATAGACATCAAACACATCTGTTAATAAATAGAATGTATATCAAATGGTTCAATATAAAATTGGGAGCAAAATACAAGTGTGATGATCTCCTTGATTATTCTGGGTCTATCTATATCTATCTATCTCTCTCTCTCTCTCTCTCTCTCTCTATTTATCTATCTATATAATATTATGTATGTATGTATTTCCTTCAAATACAGAAGGAATGTTTATGGTGATGTTTAAAGGTGTTTCAGTTGGGAAGATAAATGTGCATGTATTGTGTCTGCAAACATTATCATGTTATTGGCTGAGAATCCAAATAATCTGCAACAAATCAAGTATGGATTTGAAAATTAATGTACTAAAGACCAACATACAGTAATTGTGACTGATAGAAAAAGAAGTCAATGATTGCACGTTATAGAAATGAGGCAAAAAACTAGAGCAAGTATAACGCTGTTGATCTTGTGTGTTATTGAAAGAGGCAAATTCTTGTGTGCAAGAAAGTGCTTCTGTCCACTGTGCTACATAGAACTTCTGGCCACTCTGTTCCATGGAAGTGAGCTTTGGGTATATCAAGAGAACCATAAAAGAAAATTGAGTGCAGTGAGAAGAAAGTATTTTAGATGTAGTAAAACAATAAAACATAGGCTCAATAATGAATGGGTGATGAATGGACACAATAGTGAGCAAGCAAGCATGAAAAAACGTACTGAAGAAAAAGTCCAAATTGTAAACTGGTCTTAAGGAGGAGTGAAGATGTCAAGAGAAAGAAGACAGAAAATAATAGATAGGAGTTCATAATATCCTCAAAGAGATTAGACTTTTGCAGAGCAAAAGGCAATGTATAAAGTTGTATAGATATGGTTGAAATCAATTGATGTTGGATTACATGCCACTGAATTATTTCAACACATTGCGATCCACCGGCTGAAATAAAGGATGGCTGCACAAAGACAGAAAAACATGGAGCCTATGTTTTTGTGAGATGAGTCGTCATATAAATATGACACATAAATTCATAAAAGTGAAAATTTCCTTTGTTATCTCATGCCTGCGATTTCTTTTGCTCCTTATTTTTATTCCTTTATTTATTGCTTCATAGAAACTTGTTTTATCATGAAAGTGAGCATCATTGATTGGTATTGCAACTCCTCTTGTCCCCCACTCTTCCTTTCCATTTGCAGCCCTTGCAATACTGGCTGGCTAACTTTCTGCCTCCTCACTTAGCACTGCATCATATTTATACTGGTACCTCAGGAGCCACCCTGAAAAGTGCTGCATTGGCAACCCCTTCACCTTGTGCCTATTGTGCCACTAGCTGAGAATGGAGGGAGCCGAGTTCCATACATCTATAGGACGTCAGATTGGAGGTGGAAATCCCAAATGATCAGGCCTTCAAAAAAAAAAAACTCATCATTAAAGAGGGGCTTCTCTGGGCCGTTATAATTAGGACCCAACCCTAGTTACAATTGCTCCGCGTCGAACTCCGTCGATTGCACAGGTAAAACATGTCTTTCCTCACCCTCCCTTAGAATAAGCAACTGAGCATCCCAAACCTTATTCTCCCCCACACACACCTAAAAGGAACAAGAAATCGCCAGCATCTGTAGTCCTTTGAAGCCCGCTCTTTTCGAGCAGCCGCCAACAGGACTACAACTCCCATCATGCTTCTCGGAAAAAATCTTTTTCTTTCCAATCCGCCCCCCCCCCCTTGCTCACCTGGGGAGGGAAACGCCTGTTACGAATTCCGGGGGCTCGCGATTCCGAACGGGGAGGGTGGGTATCGCATCCTCCGTCTTCCAAGCTAATCCTTGGGTCTAAAAAAGTAAAAAAAAAAAGGATGGAGCTGCTGGGCCTACGGCGGGGAGGGGCCGCCGCCTTCGCGTGCTCGTGCGCGCGGGGCGCGGAAAGAGATAGTGGGTGGGGGGGGGGGGCAACACCGCCTTCTGGGTCCTTCGGCTCGTTGGCGCGCGTGCGGACAGTAGCGGCGGCGATTGGTTACCATGGAGGCAGAGGGAAGGCGGGTTGAAGCCTCCCGACGCTCCTCCCCCTATTGGCGGGAGGGAGACCCGAATCTTTGCTGTGGAGCCGCTTCCCGGCACAGTTTCGAGATTGGACGGTCCCGGCTTTTGTTTTGTTTTTCCCCTCGTCCGTGCTTTCTTCCTTCAGCCTGAAGTGAACTCCGCCACAAAAAATTTCCGCGTGTATAGAGAATAGAATAACAGAGTTGGAAGAGACCTTGGAGGTCTTCTAGTCCAACCCCCTGGCTAGGCAGGAAACCCTACAACACTTCAGACAAATGGTTATCTAATATCTTCTTTAAAACTTCCAGTGTTGGAGCATTCACAACTTCTGGAGGCAAGCCGTTCCACTGATTAATTGTCAGGAAATTTCTCCTCAGTTCTAAGTTGCTTCTCTCCTTGATTAGTTTCCACCCATTGCTTCTTGTTCTGCCCTCGGGTGCCTTGGAGAAGAGTTTGACTCCTTCTTCTTTGTGGCAACCCTGAGATTGGAACACTGCTATCATGTCTCCCCTAGTCCTTCTGTTCATTAAACTAGGCATGCCCAGTTCCTGCAACCGTTCTTCATATGTTTTAGTCTCCAGTCCTTTAATCATCTTTGTTGCTCTTCTCTGCACTCTTTCTAGAGTCTCTACATCTTTTCTACATCGTGGCGACCAAAACTGAATGCAGTATTCCAAGTGTGGCCTTACCAAGGTATATAAAGTGGTATTAACACTTCACATGATTTTGATTCTATCCCTCTGTTTATGCAGCCTAGAACTGTGTTGGCTTTTTTGGCAGCTGTTGCACACTGCTAACTCATATTTAAATGGTTGTCCACTAGGACTCCAAGATCCCTCTCACAGTTACTACTATTGAGCAAGGTACCACCTATTCTGTACCTGTGCATTTCATTTTTGTGGCCTAAATGTAGAACCTTGCTCTTTCCACCATTGAATTTCATTTTGTTAGATAGCTCCCAATGTTCAAGTTTGTCATTCTGTATATTAAGCCTATCTTCTTGAGTATTGACTATTCCTGCCAGCTTGGTGTCATCTGCAAATTTGATGAATACCCCATTTATCCCCTCATCCAAATCGAAAAGAAAATTGCTCCTTTTTCATTTGTGTGTGAATACACACTGCCTTGAACCATGGGGGGGGGGGGAGGGCAGGTTGTGAACCTAGTCAGTTGGAATTCCTTCATATTAAAATAAACTATAACTAAGTGCAATATGGGAATGACACCAGTGAAGCCAAATTTTGCCTATGTGAACCTGGAGCCCCAATTTAGACCAATGGCTTGGATAGCATAAAAGCCTTCTCAGTCCATCCATGGGATGGCATCTGCAGCAAACCAGAATGAGCAAATGCATAAACCCTGCAACAGTCTTGACAACACAAGTCTTGGAGTGTTAGTGAACAACCAATTAAATATGAACTAAGTGCGGTGGCAGCAAAAAACCCAATGAATCCTAGATTGCATTAATGAGAATACAATCAAGATCAAATAAGTTACCAATACCACTCTATAAAGCCTTAGTAAGACCATACTTAGAATACTGCATCCAGTTTTGATCACCATACTATAAAAAGATGTTGAGACTCTAGAGTGCAGAGAAGAGCAACCAAGATGATTAGGGGACTGGAGACTAAAACATGAAGAATGGTTACAGGAACTGGGCATGGCTAGTCTAGTGAAGAGAAGGACCAGGAATAGACATGATAGCAGTCTTCCAATAGGGGCTGCCACAGAGAGGACGGGGTCAAAACTATGTTCCAAAGCATCTCAAGGCCAGACAAGGAATAATGACGAATAATGGAAACTGATCAAAAAGAGATTCAACCTAGAAATAAGGATAAATTTTCTGACAGAACAATCAACCAATGGAACAGCTTGCCTTCAGAAGTTGTGGGAGACTGGCTCCTCACTGGAAGCTTTCAACAAGAGACTGGACTACCATCTCTCAGAAATGGTGTAGGGTCTCCTGCTTGGAAGTTGGACTAGATGACCTACAAGGCCCCTTCCAACTCTGTTAAATTATTAAATCTGTTACAGTATGCCCATTCTTTCAGCATTTGAAGAGACCATATTCATAAATCCTCTTAATACACTGAGATACGCATTCACAGCTGGTTCTGTTCAGCAGTATTGGGCTTCAGGTTTTAGTGAACAGATTTCCTGATGTTTTGCCGACAACTGTGACTCATATCTTTAGAGGACGATGCCAGCCACAGTTGGCGAAACATCAAGAAATTAGTTTTTTAAATCAAGGTCACTAAACCCTGAAATGCAACAAGGGCCAATCTCTTTAATTTTCTTTAGCTGTTCACTGCTTCTGCTATCTGTTTACTCGAACAGTGGTGACACTAATAAAATAAAACAAAGTAAATATGTAAAACCAAAAGTGGGATTTCTTCTTTTTGGCTAGTAGCCACACCAACCTTTGAACAGAGGGTCACAAAATGCCTAGTATGTAATGGAAGTTTCACACTTTGCATCAGATGTTAATAAACCCATGAGACTAGAATCACAGAGGATGCAAAGCAAAACCCAAACAAATTTAAGCAAACCAATGATGATTAGTATCCAATTTGCCTCCTAATAGGATCCTCGGGATTGTGCTAAAACTTTCCATGTGTTTCCTTTATAAACATAGTAAAAACATTGTTTATAGAACTATGTCAATTCTGTACTTGAATAATTAATTCGTTAACCATTATTTACTTAAATTTCTCCTGAAGCAGAGAATGGATTCCTGCATTAATAACTTTAAATGTCTTTACAAATTATAATCATGCACTTTTTAATATAATTTTAATTGCTTTTTAAATAATAAAAGTATAATCATGTACTTAATAATTACAAATATACCCACTAATTGAAAATAAAATAATAAAATTCTAGATGGGTTTAACCAGAAATGTCCCACTGATTTCAAAAAAGTGTACACAGCCCTCATTCACATATCATGCAAGCCATGGTTTATATTTATCCTAAGGTTTTTAATAAAATAAAATTGCCTAGATTGAAATACAGTGCCAAGCCACAGATCAGATGCAGGCATTTTTTTTTCAGCTTGGGGCTGTGCTTTCTCTTTCTTCCTTGTCTGGGGACTTCAGGGAATATGACTGGTAACGTATCATATTATCAAACTGGACAGAAATATTAAATGTTTTCCAGATTGGCAGAAATTAAATGAGTGAAATTGCTTTTCTTTTTGGTCTTTAAAACCCCTCCAAAGTAGAAAATCATTCCAATTTAGGGCAAAGTAATTCATGAAACATCTGTTATCTGGGATATAATCCTAGCTACTGTGTTTATACTGCATATTGAAGATCTGGCTGGCAGAAAAGGAAGAATTTAGCTTTTCTCAGATCTGTCCTTTAGGTTTCTACCTGGTGAAGCAAGTTAGGACTGGAGGAGAAAGAGGTGTGCCATTTGAGAGTCAGCCAGTTTGAGTAAATAAAGCTATGTTTAGGTTGCCAAGACAATTTAAGCTGTTACAGTGCTATCTGCTCTGTTGCCTAATGGCCTGTCGCTGTTCCTAAACTGTCTGAGCTTTGGCATTACCAGACGATTCTTGTCTGAGGGATTTCAATGTCTATGCTGAGCTTGTCCAGAGAGGAAGTGCCAAGGACTTTTTTTACTCTGTGAAGACCACAAACGTATCCTAATTAGTTGCTGACCCCACTCCCTGTAGCAGAGCCTAGACAATGGACATTTTAGTCCCTAGTCAGTTTTAGCCTGACTACTGTTAGATACCTTTGCAAAAAGATATGTCCCATTAAAGTGATCTCAACCTATTAATTGCTTCCTGACACATGTCCCTCTGCCTCCACTGGAATCTCAATGACATTCCACATCTGAGACAGCTTAAATGCCATACTCTTCATGGTGCTTTAGAGCCTTCTCTAAGCGGTTTACAGCCAAAAAGTCATAATTCTTTGCAGTCTCATAGAGATAAATAGAATGAATAATGGATCAGATGATGTAAACAGATAGTTCTCGACTTACACTGTAATTAAGCCCAGAATTATAGCCATAAGTTCTTATGTTTGTTAAGTGGGTCATCATGTGACAGGACCAGAGGTGGTATTCAGCAGGTTCTGACCAGTTCTGGGGAATTTTGAGTAGTTCAGAGAACTGGTAAATACCACCTCTGATTAGATCGGGCGGAAATGGGGATTTTGCAGTATCCTTCCCCACCAAGCCATGGCCACCAAGCTATGCCACGCCCATCAAGCCACAGTCACAGAACTGGTAGTAAAAAAATTTGAATCCCACCACTGGACAGGACCCAATTTTACATTTTTTGCAGTGATCCTTCAGTGAACACCATGGCTGTTAAGTGAATGCATTGGTCTTTAAGTAAATCCATTATAGCTATGTGCATTTTTTGCCAAAAACCAGAAGTAAATGCGAGAAAACTGGCAACAAACATCAAAACCATAGTTATTAAATGCTAATCACTGCAATCACTTGTAAAAGTGCCAAAATGCAATCATGTGACTGCAAAGGTGTATGTGTGCAGCTGTTGTAACTTCAAAATCAGGTCGTAAGTAACTTAACAACTGCTAAAAAACAGTCATAAAGTTGAAGACTATCTGTAATCTCATTTTTAAAAAAAAATCCATCTGCTGATGAGACAATGGGAAAGAAGAAAAGAAGAAAAGTTACAATAATCAGAGCATTGATCATTCCATTGGCAGAGGGTTTTTATATGTTGAATAATCTTGGCTGGAGTTGGAATTTCAACCAAGAGAATTCCAAAGCACAGATGTTGCATGTTAAAGCTATAGAGACATGTGTATGGTTATGTGTAAAGGCACACTGAGAGGGCAGCAAAATCTAGGATGCCATTTTCTTTTGCGGTCTAGGATGGGGGGAAAAACTAGGGCAAAGCAGCTGTATGTATGTGGCCTAAATCCTTAGTTTACTGTATATGTCAAGTCAGTGCTCACTCCTGGAGATTGGATAAATCCCTGCAATTTTCTTGGCAAGGTTTCAGAAATGGCTTGCCATTCCTTATTTCCTAGGGCTGTGAGAAATTGACTTACCCAAGGTCACCTAGCTGGTTTTGTGGCTAGAGCAGGGTTCAAACTCATGGTTTCCTGATTTCTCGCCTGGTGCCTTAACCACTACATCATACTGGTTTTCTGAGTTTCCTTATTGCACTTGAGGAATTTCTCCCATTGCCTATCAGCGATGCTGTCAGCACCTTGACTGAATTGTAAAATGCAGAGACCTACGAGCAGTTTTCATCATGTATTGGGTTCTCACTAAAACAAGGAAGATCACAGCTAACAACAGTTCTTTATTATATTCCAGGAAACAAGAAATAAGGCCAGCAATTTCTGTACGAAGAGAGTGGTAGTTCATAAATTGGACAGGTCTCAAATCCTCCTCGTCCTCCTGTAGCAACATCCCAGAGAATGAGAGAATTGGATTTCCTATTTCTAATCCTCGTCGTGTTCATTCGCCAACCACAGAAAAATGGGGAATCTGATGCAAGGATTTCTTCTCCCTTTCCACATTTTTCCCTCCATGCAATCTCTGGACCATAATAGTTCTCTGCTTACTATCACTACTATCCCCGGATCCAAATTTGCATGCCTTTCCTGGATAAGCTGACAATCGTCCCTATTCCTGCCTCCTTCCCTGCATAATCTGGATGCACAAGGTCAGGCTAGGAGGACACCGTGAGCTATGATGGCAGCTGTTACTGTAAAGATAGGGTAGCTAGAGAAAAGCACTCCACTCTGGAAGCAATTGCTGTGAATCTGTGGAAACATAATGTACTGCCTGCCTGCCAGCCAAAGTGTGTGACCAGAGCTGACCCTCCTTCTCAAGGCCCATTGCAACTCAGAGCTGTATAGCTCTCCCAGTCAACCCAGTGCCAAGCCAGTGCCAAGTCATTCCACTCCTGCCATTCATTCTACTACCATCATACATTCAGGGGTGGGATTGAAAATTTGTAGCAAAAATTTTCTGCTAGTGAGCTTCCTGCGCCACAGCAGGGGGGGGGGGCATTTTTGCTCTCCCCAGGCTCTGGAGGCTTTTCTCAAGCCTCCAGGAGGGTGAAAAAGTCCTCCCCGGGCTCCGGAGACCCCCCCCCCCCCAGAGGCTGGAAACAGGCCTGTTTTCAGACTTCCGGTACTTTCCGTAGGCCCGTTTTTTGCCCTCCCAGAGCCTCTGCAAGTACCCTAAATTTTCCTCATCTACAAAATGGACCACAAAGAGACTCCTGTCAGGGGAGGGGAGGGGCAGGAAGGGTCACCCGGTGCTTGAAACTACCGGTTCAGTGAACTAGATTAAAATTAACATCCAGTTCGCCTGAACCAGTCCGAAACAGCTGAATCCAACCCCTGCATACATTGATCCAGACCGAACCTACCACCTGTTATGATTGAAGAAAGAATGCAAGAAGGAAGGGTGGAAGATGCTTTCGTGCCATCCTGGGTTGCCAACAAATGCCATCACAGGCCAAGCAGAACCCTTGTCCTTTCCCATTTGCCATTTGATACCTGAAGAGGGAGAGGAGAATTAGAGAATGTAAATACCTGGTAGTCCTCACTTATCAATCACTGTTAGGACCAGCAGCTCAAGTCGCCAAACACCAAGGTTGCTAAGTGGAAAATCACGTGACTGCAACGGGCTTATGACTTTATCCCCACCCCCACCCACCCCGGTTGTAAAGCAAAGTGCCACATTCACTGAGCAAAACTCATTTGACTGCAACTTGTGATTTACTCCTGCTTGTTTCATTAACTTCGCTTGTTACACGCTAGTTGCAAAGCAAGCAAATGGTGATCACGTAACTGCAGGAATACTGTAAAAGTTGTAAATACAAGGATTGGTCACTCACAAAGTTATTTTTCAGCACTCTTGTAACTTGAAATGGTTGCTGCACTATGCAGTTGGTAAACGAGGACTACCTGTAGATGTACAGATAGAAGAGATCTAGTTGTTGGTTATATATAAATGAACTCAAATATAGCACAAACAAAACATATAGACAAGGAGAAGTTGAAGAGCGATTGCAAAAGGCTGAAGACAAAAATATCAGAGGGAGATGTAAATTAATTAAAGGAAGAAATTATAGAATTGCCATGCATGATGCCAAAAGAAGTAAATAACCGTCTTTTTATACTCTGAATAAAATTGCTCATTTACATTTCAAACACTGTCACCCCTATAGTCAGAATCTTCTTGTGCATGTCTGTTTCAGTTGCTGTGACAAATCAAGGTTTTTCAAAACTGAAACCAATAAAAAGTTGTCTGAAATCTACAATGAGTCAAGAAAAGTGATTGATCTGCCAGGAATTGCTTTTGAAAATGACATCACTTATACTAGAAAACTGATAGACTGAGAGCAGTCTTTCTGAGACAGACAGCAAGGAAAATATGTTTTAAAAAGTAATGGTAATGTATCTCTCATTGCCCAACTCAATACTTCTCTGAAAGTAATTCACATTTAAATTTTAAATTCAATGCATGTTTGAAGTTTTGTTTAGGTTCTACTATTTAGGACTATTTTCAACTTGTAGATCCAAGGATGTGGGCAGAAGGTGGGGAAGGAACCAGTGGTGGGATTCAATTTTTTTTTACTACCGGTTCTGTTGGTGTGGTGTGACTTGGTAGGCATGGCTTTGTGGACATGGCGGGGAAGAATATTGCAAAATCTCCCTTCCCTTCCCAGCCCATTCCAGGGCAAGGATACTGTAAAATCCCCATTCCCTCCCCACCCCACTAACCTGCTTTCCAGCTCTGTTCTCTTGTGCAGGGCAACAGAAGAAGACCCAGCCAATCAGCTGGGATGCCAATCAGCTGGGACTCGGGAGGCAGCGAATAGATGCGGGCAGAACCAGCCAGAGGTGGTATTTGCCGGTTCTTTGAACTACTCAAAATTTCCGCTACCGGTTCACGAGAACCGGTCAGAACTGGCTGAATACCACCTGTGGAAGGAACCCTGTGCTGTCAACCAGCATGGGGATCTAATAGTAGGATGAACCCTGGGGTTGGCTGGTGGCTTGCGGATTATCTTTCCATCTTTTTAAACGTTGTCTATTTTGTACAGATTTTTGTGTGGATTTTAAAACTTTTTTATAGGTGTAAACCACCCACTTGACTAGTGGATGGATGGTGTATAAATTTGAATAAATGAGTGAGTGGATTAAGTAATTAATTAATGAATGATGTATATTCTTGCGTATTGCCTTGTCCTTCCTGCTTATTTAAATTAACTGGCATAGGGAAGCTGTGAAGAGAAATGGCATGTTAAGCGTTTCCCAGTGACCTGAGGAGATTTGTTACAAACTTGTTTATTTTAAAAAGATTTCTCTAGCTTACAAGAACTATACAATTATAGACATATCTCAAACACTGCATTTTGGGAAAATATAATTGGAAAGATACTAGCTGTACAGTTTCTGGGATATCTGAATTATACGAATTATCTGGACCTTTGTCAATTAGGCCTTCAGACAGAATACAGTACTAAAACTGATTTGATTGCCTTATAGTAAATAAACTATTCCAGAAAGTAGATGAAAAGAGTTCTCAACCCTGTTAGTTCTCCTGCTCTCTTGGCAGTTTTCAGTACCATCCACATCTGCACTTATGTCAGTGTTGTGCCTTAAGGGGACAATTCTACAGTGACTCCAGTCCTTCCTGTTTAGATTTGTTCACAAAGTGATGCCGTTTCAGTTTTGCTGGAAGCTGAAGCTTTTTAGATACGTATGTGAATGTTCTTTAGAGCGTGAATCTAACCTGAAGAAGAATTAGTGAAGCAGGTTTTAAGAGAAAGGAGATGTATTGACAGACAATATATTTTAGAGATAGGAAAAGTCTAACTAACAACATCCTACAAGAGAAAGGTTTCTAGGTGCTCTAGGCATGCATGCTTAAATAAAAAGGCAGAAGGAAGTGACCTCAAATTAATTACACATCTTTTAGACAAAGAGCAAGTAGAAAGTAAACAAAGAGGGGACCCAGAGTAAATGCTTAACCTCTAACCACATCTTTATGTATCTTGATGGTCAGTAGACCGTGAAGTGCTGAAAAGTCAATGCTGTTGACTTTGTAACCTCTAGTGTGTTTGAGAGAGCTCTGTCAACATCTAGATAAAATTGCTGGGTTTTGGAATTGAATATCTCCAATATCAGCTCTATTGCTCCTTGTTTCCAAGGATGTAGTTGGTACCCTCTAAGATTAGTGATTAGTGACCTAGCTGAGGGAGAATAAGCTGATATTAAATCCAGATAAGATGGAGATTCTGTTAACAAACAAGAAATTGGGCCCAGAGACTGAGATTCGTGTTTTGGATAAAGCTCCATTTGCCCTAAGGAACAGGGCACAGTGGAAATCTCCTTGATACATGGCAGATGTGGCAAGGCATCTTTTTTCCATAATTAGATACGTTGTGCCAGCTAATCATTTGGCAATAATTATTCACACATTACTTACACCCTGTCTTAAGTACTGTAACACAAGGGTCCCAACCATCAGGCTGCAACCCTAATGCCAGGCTGTGGCCTACTTGGAACTGAGCCATACAAGATGTGGGCCAGCGCACATGCCCACTCACACAAGCAGTGGGCCAGTGCGCACAAAAATGCACGCATAGTTCCACTTGCATGAGCAGGGGATTGGCGTGCACACGCATGCATGCCAGAGGTACATTGCTCCTATTCTGCCCGGATCAGGTGAACCAGTAGTGGCAGTGGCGGGAGGCTCCGCCCACCCACCCGGATGTTTCTGCGCACACAAGCAAACCGGTAGTAAAAAAAAAAATGGAAACACACTACTGATGCACGCACAATTCCACTTGCACAAGTGGCAGGCTGGTGCTCATATGCATGCACGTGGGCCTGCTGCTTCTGCAAGTGGAGCTGCATGCATGTACATGTGTGCCATCTGCTACTCTCGTGACCCGGTTCCCCTCTTCCCCCCCTCCAGCTGGGCCGCCATGGTCAAAGGTTGGGAACTGTTGCTGTAACATATTCTGCATGAAAAGTATGTGAAAGCGGCACCTCGTATAAAATGCAAGGCCAGAGTGGTAACCCATGTAAGTAGCAGCAGTCACATGATGCCTCTATTTAAAGCTTTGTATTGGTTCCCAGTTCCTATCAGGCATAGCTTAATGTGCTACATTTTTCAGCCCTTAGCAGTTTAGACCCTGACTATCTAAAAGTGAGTCTCTCCTGTTACCAATCCATCCATCTGCCTGTCCTGATCTGCAGGAGGAACCATTCTGAAGATGCACAGCGGCTTGTTCTTCTGGCACAGAGAAAGGAATCTACATTAGCAACTGACTCCCATTTTCATTCAGATATCTGTAAAGACAGTTTAGTTAAAACATGCCAAAGACACATATCTTTTGGCTAAAACTTTAACTATTAATTAGTGTTATTATCCATATTATGTTTTTTATCTTTGCATATTCTGTTGTAGCCTTTACTGGACAACACAACGAGACAAATACTACCAGGACTAACTCTCTGCAAAGGCAGTTATTCATCAACATTTTATCAGGCTGCAGGAAATACATGGAAAACACTATCAGACCAAATTCAAGAGTTTAGACACAGAACTGCTTTCCTAGAGGGGCAAAACAGAAAATCTAGCAACCAGCAAATATTTAAGAGCTAAAGGTTCCCTGAAGGAAAAGACAAATGACCCAAAAAGAATGCTGAGAGGAGAGTTCTCCCAGCAAAGCCAGACAAGGTGTGAAGGTCATTCCATATGGCCAGCTAAAGCAAGCTGGCATTTATTTAAGGCAGCAGCAGTAGAGGAAGATGCTAGAGGCAGATTATCACATTAATGTCAACTGCAAAGTATCATTTCATATTGTGCAAGAAAATACACTGGAAAACCATGCCTGTATATTTTACCAAGAAAACCACATGACTGGAGAGAAGATAAAGTGGTTGCTGATGTAATGCCAAATCATGGGCCTTTCGGGTCAGTTGATCCTTAACATCCTTAAAAGCCATGGTGGCACAGTGGTTAGAATGCAGTATTTCAGGCTAATTCTGCTGACTGCCAGGGGTTCAATCCTCATTGGCTCAAGGTTGACTCAGCCTTCCATCCTTCTGAAGTTGTTAAATTGAGGTCCCAGATTGTTGGGGAAAATATGCTGACTCTGTAAAATGCTTAGAGTGGGCTGTAAAGCACTGTGAAGTGGTATATCAGTCTATTGCTGTTGCTATCCTGTTAAGGAATAACTAAGGAACAGTCTTTCACAATATTTGTGGTGCTGATGGCACAGCTGTATTAAAGCCCCTGGATGGATGGATGGATGGATGGATGGATGGATGGATGGATGATGTGATGCAGAAAAAGAAAATCTAAAAAGAGCTTTAGAATGGAAGAATGGAATCCAAGGAGCATGAGCATGGGGAAGCTCAACACAGTGAAACATGAAATTAATTCATTAATGATGTATTGTTGTCTTAGGCATCATTAAATTGAAATGAGCTAGAATTCAGCATTGTCAGATCTTTGTGGTAGACCAGATCACAAACAGCCACTATCATAACTACTGGAATATTATGGTTACAGAGTATATATAATAGCAGAATTATACCACAGAGATTCAAGCTGGAGTAGTCATGGATTTCTTCCTTGCCTGCTCTTTCCTGATTAAGTTGATACTTTTGCAACAGCTGCCACATAACCTTCTGCAGACAATTTCAGTCAGAACATCCTACTGCTTGCTACACAGGAAACAAAAAACAAAAAGGATAGTCAGAAAAAACACTGCAGTAAAATGCAGTCAATGAGCAAATAATATTAGATTTTGTGAAGAATTCTTTCATGTGATAGTTATCCAAGTCAATTCTCCAACCATTGATGCAGAAGAAGGAGATGTTGATGAGTTCATTCTGAAATTGACAGAACATGCAAGCAGGATGTGCTGGTTGTCACTGAAGACAGGAATGCCAAAGTTTGAGTCAGAAAGAAGAAACTTTAGTCAGACTGTATGGCTTGGAAATCAGAAATGAAGCAGGAGAATGACAGTCCAATGATTCTCTAATCCAATGGTTTCTTCATTCCTTACATCTCCTTCAAACAACCAGAATGACACCTAAAGACATGGACATCACCAGGCAAAAATCAAACTGACTAAATTAGTACTACCTACCCTTTGTTCTACCCTTTGAAATAGCCTTCTAGGTGAGATCAGGCATGCCTCACATTAATTTCAATTCAGAAAGATGTTTGGACTGTGCTCTTCCCTAGAACATTTCTCAACTGACTGGTAACCATCCAGGTTGAACGTAGAGTTTGCCTTTTATTTAATGTTTAGAGTCATTTACATATTTAATTGAATTGGGTTTAAAAAATATTTACCATTTTATTTTTAAAATATTATCTACTGCTGGACATCCTATAGAATTTGGTGGTATACAACAGTGTTTCTTTCAGCCTTAGCAATTTTAAGGTATATGGGCTTCAACATGCTGGCTTGGATATTCTGGGATTTAAGTCCATACATCTTGAATTTTCTCGGGTTCTCAACTGCTAGGATTGAGAAACTCTGGGATGGGTGGATGGGTGGATGGGTGGGTGGAAGGAGAGAGGGAGTCTAGGACCACAGCTTTTCTGTGACAAATAGCTCTAGTCTTTGTGTTTTTTCCAGGACTCAATGTTTGTTTGTTGCTCAATCCTAGTGTGCATGATTATACTTTTCTGGATTTTTTTAGAGTAGAAAAAGTGTTGTTTTTGTTACTAACAGATCTCCTCAGAATTGAAAATAGTATTATGTCTTTTTAATATTCCAAGTCAGTAAACTGCAGACTATACCGATTTGCAGAAGGAAACTAAAGTTAAGCCTTAATAAGCTCAAGTGGCATATTTTTCTTTCATTAAGAAAATTAGTGTGATTTAAGAGAAAATACAGGAAAAGCCTGAGTCAGAAAGCAGTAGGAGAAAGTGATCCGATCAGTAAATGCCTGAGGGATACAAGTGTGCTGTAACTTAATAAAAGATAAGCAGATCGTCTTCCTACATTGGGGATTGGAAACTTAAAGTACGTTTTTGACTTTTGACTCTGTTGACTCGGATTGAAGGAAGCTCAGGTCCCCCAAAATAAGAAGGGCAGGATTAGCGGTGGGATTCACTTACCTTCCCTTCCATTTGCAAATGTGAGTGCATGTGCGGCATCTGCACATCTACACCGCCTTCTGCACATGTGCTGTGCGAGCGCATTATGTTGGGGCAGGTGGGCGGAGCCTCCCGCAGCTGCCGCTACCAGTTCAACCGAACCAGAGAGAACTGGCTAAATACTACCTCTGGGCAGGATGCCTATTCAAGACCCATATTTGTACATTTTTCACAGAAAAAGTGAGCAGCCTCAGAAACAGAGAAAAGACTTGGGAAGAGGTAATGTTAACTCTTTGACAAATTATCTTCCAGCAAGAGTCAGAAGCTCCTTTATATGCATTTTGCAAGAAGTTCCCATTGGTTTCCAACCTTCCTCCCTTCCCCTCCAATGGTGCTGAGAGAACTGCTATTTGCACTTTCGATAATTCACTTTAATGGCATTCAATCAAAATCACCTCTTGTTTGGCTCTGACTTCCATACAAAAAGAATGTAGGATTGGTTAGCCCTGTCATCCTTCAACTACATCTCATTGTTATGTACCACCTAGTGGTGTGAACAAAAAATGCAGTCTGAGAAGAATGCTTATCCTACAATATTTTTTTTAAAAAAAGTGCTTTTCAGACAGTCTGATAACTGCTTGGACAAGACTTTGCAGTTTTATTTGCAACGTTTTAGAAAATGGCTTGCGATTTCCATCTTCCTAGGCTGAGAGGGGGGGTACTGGCCTATACATATATAGCTTTATTGATTAGCCTATAACAGCAGGGATAACAAACCCTTTTTGGCTCCCGTGCCAAAAGCGGAGGGAGCGCAGGCAGGGGTCGTGTGCGGGCGTGCCATACCCATAATGCTATGCATGTGAAAAACGCCCCCCCAGTGCAAATGCGTGTGCGACCAGGACACACACACACACACACACACACACCGCTTTTGGTGCGCTTTTTTCGGCCTCCCCAGGCTCTAGAGGCTTTCTAGGAACCTGGGAAGGGTGAAAACAGCCTCCTTCCCTCCCCCCCCCAGATGCCCTCCGGAAGGAGGTTCCGGGCTTCCCTGAAGGCTCCAGAGGGCGAAAAACAGCTCTACGGCCAAACCAGAAGTGACTCCTGAAGGCTCCGGAGGGCGAAAAACGGTCCTAGGAGCAAACTGGAAGTCCGTTCTCAAACTTCTGGTTTGGCCATAGGGCTGTTTTTTTGCACTCCAGATGCTTCAAGGAATCCTCGGGAGGGCGAAAAACGGCTTCAAAAGAAGGCCGAGGTCAGGTGGCCAGCGTGCGCATGTGTGCTGGCCAGCTGACTGGGCAGCGCCTTGCATGCCCTAACAAATGACTTTGCGTGCCACATGTGGAACACATGGCATAGGTTCGCCATCCCGGGCCTATAGGCCATATCAAAGCACAAGGTTCAAACACATATCACCAATAAAATCCTATGCAAACAATTTAAAATAAGAGTAAGGTAAAATACAATAGTTATAGGATAAGATATAATATAATTTAATACATAAATACATTAAATAGAATAAAATGACATAAAATTTATATTCTGGTGTCACCCTTACAATCTACCCCAATCAGTCCCACTTATCTCAACTGAACCATTTTGTTTATGTACTGTGCTGTATGAAATGTTATTTTCAGGTTCTGGCCGCATATAAAGTAAGTTGTTTTGATATGGGGATCCCAATGGGCTATTCATTTGGTATATTAGACCAAGGTACCTGTCTCTCACCCCCTTCTACAAGCAACAATCAAATAGGATGTGAGCCAGGCCTTCTACCTGTGCTGCTCCGCAAATGCAGAGACCTAGTTGGCCCAAGGCAGAATTAGAATTCATGGTGTCTTGCCTGATGCCTTAACCACTACACCAAACTGACTTTTTCATTTACTTACTTACTTATCAAGTTATCAAATTTATAGATGCCAATCTATTTCATCATACAGGCCAACCAATCTGAATGATTGATCTTTTTTTTTTCAATTTTAATTTTATTCATTAAAAAATATTTTGTTTCAAGTTTGTATAACAAACAAAACTAGACAAGAACATTAGAAATATAAATTAAAAAGAACAAAAGAAACCACACATATTATCCCCCTTTAATTGAACACTGACAAATTTATTGCAACAATAATAGCTCCCCTCCTTGCAAAGCAAGTCCAAATTTTTTAGCTTCTATATTTATTTAAGTTATTTATTTATTTAATAAGGTTATTATTTAATAACCTAATTGATCTGTTATTAAGAACCAAAGGAGGGATCAGAGATAATGAATGGGACAATTTGTGGTAAATAAGAAAAACTGTGTAGACTTTCAATAACAGTAAATTATAATAACAGACTATTAACAGACTGCCTTGAACTTGAACTTTGCTCTTGCTTAACCTGTTAACTATATTTTTTCATATATGCAATGATTTTTCATTGCCATGTATTTCACTTAAATGTTTCATCCAATTTTATGCTTTTGCAATATCCAACATTTCTGTTCTATGAAAAGGTAATTAGATATATTTATCTGACTTTAAGACAGGATTTGATATTTTCAGATATCCATATTATTTTACATGAAAACTGATGCTCAACAACATCTGTCCCATTCAGATTGCTAAGAGACTGGTCTTTCAATAATGGAACCATAAATTTATGGCCCAGTTACTTAGTGGATTGAAGACCTGATATAGCATGCAACATATACACAAATTGTATAGATTTAGGTTATGTATGGATACTTGCAATGAAATATGCTCATCCTTTGTTAGAATGCTATGTAAATATTGAGAGCCTTTTATATTGTTATAAACTTGTTGTGGCTCCTTGCTGTTTTTTTCCCCTCCTTTTTCAATATTTTCCTTTGATTATTTTCTTAAATAAAAGTCAACAATATCGAAGACTTGTTTCCTGTTGACTGTTCTCTCTCCTTTCCACACACACTCCACCCCTATCTTCACATCTTTGCAGCAGACACATAAAGGAAAGATAAAAAGCAAGAGAGGGTCTGCACTGCAGTGGATGACATCAGACAGAATCTTCTCACATGTAACAGAGGCACCGTGTGCATATTTGAGTGGGGGAAAGTTTGTTAAATCATTACCTCATACGTAGCCTTGCCAGCTGAGACTTTTTATATTTTCTATTTTTTTCAAGTGAATCTCCACCCAAGCCAATGATCACGATGGAAAGGATTGGTCAAGCTCACTCTGCTTAAGACTTACTTGGGCAAGAAAAAAGTAAGGTTCTACATTTAGGCAAGAAAAACGAAATGCACAGGTACAGTATAAGTGGTACCTTGCTCAATAGTAGTAACTGTGAGAGGGATCTTGGAGTCCTAGTGGACAACCATTTAAATATGAGCCAGCAGTGTGCAGCAGCTGCCAAAAAAGCCAACACAATTCTAGGCTGCATAAACAGGGGGATAGAATCAAGATCATGTGAAGTGTTAATACCACTTTAATGCCTTGGTAAGGCCACACTTGGAATACTGCATTCAGTTTTGGTCGCTATGATGTAGAAAAGATGTGGAGACTTTAGAAAGAGTGCAAAGAGCAACAAAGATGATTAGGGGACTGGAGACTAAAACATATGAAGAATGGTTGCTGGAATTGGGTATGTCTAGTTTAATGAAAAGAAGGACTAGGGGAGACATGATAGCAGTGTTCCAATATCTCAGGGGTTGCCACAAAGAAGAAGGAGTCAGGCTATTCTCCAAAGCACCTGAGGGCAGAACAAGAAGCAATGGGTGGAAACTAATCAAGGAGAGAAGCAACTTAGAACTGAGGAGAAATTTCCTGACAGAACAATTAATCAGTGGAACAGCTTGCCTCCAGAAGTTGTGAATGCCCCAGTACTGATGTTTTAAAGAAGATGTTGGATAGCCATTTGTCTGAAATGGTATAGGGTTTCTTGCCTAGGCAGGGAGTTGGACTAGAAAACCTCCAAGGTCCCTTCCAACTCTGATATTGTATTGTATTGTATTGTATTGTATTGTATTGTATTGTATTGTATTGTATTGTATTGTATTGTATTGTAAGGAAACCTGAGAGACAGAGATGGTATTCTACCAATTCGGACCAGTTCGCCTGAACCAGTAGCCCCACCCACCTGCACCAGCTCTATGGCATTCCTTTTAGGCCCTTTTTTTAGCCAAAAGCACATGCACGGAAGGCTGAGCGCATGTGAACAAAGTGAGTGAACATGCGCACACGCTCGCATTTGCGAACTGGTAGGGAAAGTAAGTTACCATCCCTGCTGAGAGTCCTGTAAACACATGGCATCCCTTCTGTGCAGGACACCAAGTTTTGACCACAGACAGCTACCACTACTGGAGAAACATCAGCCACAGTATGACCAGACCTCTGATAACACTTAAGCTGCCCCCTTGTTCCCCTACTTTAGGGTTTCCAGTGAACACAGAACTGCGCCCCACATTCAGATAATATTAATTTCATTTCATTCATTTAAATCGAGACAATTGGTTTCATCCAAGAGAGCCAGGAACTGATCATCCTCCATCTGCTCAAGCTTCTTGCCAAGAAAGGGAATATCCATCACCAGCCCTAGAGCTGTTTTTATCCTCGGCATCCAGGTTAACTTTCTCCAGAAGCAACCCGATCACCGATTCTTTTTAAAAGACTGAAAGACTGACCCTCTCTCAATGAGGCGTTTATGACAAATCCATTGTCCATCTCTTTGGGCCTCAACTACTGAAATCCATCCAACAAAATAGGACAAGAGAATGCTCTGGACAGTTCCACTTCTGTGGTTTTATTAACTGCAGAGAAAGTTATGGAACTTTATCTCCAAAGTGTTGCACACACATCTCTCATAATGGGCTGCCAAAGGTACAACAGCCTCCTTCTTTACCATTTTACAAAGCTCCACTGGTCACCAATGTTTTGAACCTCAGGGACCACTAAATTCATAATTTTAAACCCCACGGACCACTAATATGATCTGCCTAATGAACTGGTGGGGTGGGCGTAGCAAGGTGGTCATGTGACTGGGTGGGCGTGGCCAACTCGATGTCACTCACTTCAAGGGGCGCCTTGCCAGCCTCTACTCACCACTCCTCGCCTGCCCACTTGGGCTCCTTAGGGACCCAACAGGAAGCAGTTGCTGGACCTAAGCAGCCACCATGAGAAACAGTTGGGAAAACAGCTGTCTCAGTTCTAATTGGATCTGACCGAGAACAGAAGCACTTCACTGAGGACTACGAGCACAGGCTTTCCAAGCAGAGAGAAGACTTGCAAGAGTGCAAGGCCAAGTGCCAGCGTCTGGAGGCTTAGTAGGCTGAGATGGTCAGCCAGTTCCAGACCATGATGCAGTCCCACTGGACTCTTGACTCTTGCAAGATGCAAGAGTTCGAGGTGGATTTGGAGTACCAAACTGGGAATTTATATTATCAAGCAGCGAGATTAGCTTGAATGAAAGAATGGATCCTACTGAGTAATACAAGATTACTGACATTGGAAGGTCATGATTTGCAGCTAGGTTGGCATGCTTTTTTGTGGTATAGTAAAAGTAAGGCACATGGCTATTTTCAAAGACATTTTGTAAGGAATGGATTGTTAACAATATGGGAAAGCGTGAAAGGGAAACACTATTTAGAAATACCAATGTAGCTTTCAACAATGGAAACATTGACACATATCAGTAGTACGAAAAATATTATTAGATACAAAGATATCTTAACAGAAAGGGGGGAATTAAAACAAAAACAAGAATTAGAAAAACAAGGGATTGAGCTGAGGTGGCGCAGTGGATAGAGTGCAGTACTGCAGGCCACTTCAGCTGACTGCTATCTGCAGTTCAGTGGTTCAAATCTCACCAGCTCAAGGTTGACTCAGCCTTCCATCGTTCCGAGGTGGGTGAAATGAGGACCCAGACTGTGGGGGCAATATGCTGACTCTGTAAACCGCTTAGAGAGGGCTGAAAGCCCTATGAAGCGGTATATAAGTCTAACTGCTATTGCTATATCTCATGTCTTGTCTTGTATTCCCCTCCCCACAAATTGTAAGCCGCCCTGAGTCCCCTCAGGGAAAAGGGCGGCCTATAAATAATAAACAAATCTAAATCTAAAAAATCTATATAGGATGGTTTTCACAATTGCAAATACAATCAAATATGAAAAAGATAAAAGGGAATATGGTTTTAACTTAGGAAGTTCGGAGTTGGATAAGATATTTATGGGAATGGAAGAAAAAATAATTAAGAAACTTATAGCTACCTATTAAGAACTAACTTAGAAGAAGAAGTGGTTAAAGATGCAATGTTAACTTGGGCAAATAATTTTGGCCACATGATTGAGCTAGAAAAGTGGCAACAACTATGGAACTATAAACTAACCATGTCAACAGCTTACAAAGAAAACTTATACAAATGTTTTATAGATGGTACATGGCACCGGGAAAATTAGCAAAGATGTTTAAAGACAAATCAGCGAAATGTTGGAAGTATCAACAAGCAATAGGCTCCTATTATCACATGTGGTGGACATGTGCAGAAGCAAGAGAATATTGGACTAAAATAAGAGTATAGTTAAAGAAAATGTTACAACAAGAAATAGAATTTAGACCAGAGATATTTTTACTAGGTATTATCCCAGAGAAATTCAAGAAAGAGGATACTTATTTGATTATACATGTAACTACAACAGCAAGAATTGTATTTGCCCAAAATTGGAAATTAAATAAGCTACCAACAGATGAAGAGATAATAAAAAAGGTATTAGATTGTGCAGAGATGAATAGGTTGACAATGAAAATAAAGGATAAAGAGGAATCGGAGTACTTCAAGACATTTTATGATTGGCTAGAGAAAGGAAACTAGAAAAGAAAATAGGGAGAAGATATAGAACCCAGACAATGCACTGTTAAATGAAAATGGGGGGGAGGGGAAAACAGAAAAGAAAATATTAAATATATACGTATATATCCAAAAGTGAGATATAAAGGGGGGGATATAGTTAGGATAGATTAGTGAAGGTAAGGGAATAAGAAATTATATCAAATTATATTTGGGGTTGCGGAAGTACCATCCCAAGGAATAGAATAGAATAGAATAGAATAGAATTTTATTATTTGTATGCCGCCCTTCTCCGGGAGGACTCAGGGCGGCGAACAATTCAAAAGGGGAAAAAGGGGAACATAAAAACGAAATACAAATGATAAAAATAAGCAACAGTCGCACAACCATACATGTCGAGAGGGGAGGGAACTCATCACCCCCAGGCCTGCCGGCAAAGCCAGGTTTTGACGGCTTTTCGGAAGGCCTGGAGAGAGGTGAGGGTCCGAATCCCTGCGGGGAGTTCATTCCAAAGGGATGAGGGAAACATAAACTGAGATCTGAAAGAGACACCTAAAATAATAGAAAAGAGAGAGAGGAGGAGAGAATGAAAGGAAGATGGGAGAAAGAAGAAAGAGGAGAGGAGAGAAAGATGGAAGGGACAGGAAGAAAAAGAGAGAGGGTAGAAAGGGGAAGAGGAGGAGTAGGAGAAAGGTAAGGGAAGAAGGAAGGGGAAGGAGAGGAGGAAGGAAGGAAGTAGAGAAGGGAGGGAGGGAGAAAAGAAAGGGAAAATAAGGTGGTGTTACAACAGGAGGAAGGGATGGTAAATAAAGCAACCCAAACTGTATATTATAACCTACTAAATGAAATAATAAATGTATAAGAATGATAAATGTAAAGAAGGATAACAATTATGTGAAGGTATACTTAAAATGCTATGTAAGAGAACAAAAAATTTTAAAAAAATCTGGAATGTAGAGTTTTACAAATAAGTTTTACAAACAGGTTTTACAAACCTCCTTCAGTTCTGTTTTTTTAAACAGTTTCCTGACTATACAAACAGTAGCCGAAGTCTATTGTGTAGTGTGGAAAAGCTGCATGAAACAGTTACCAGCCCAACAGGAAAGAATCTTCACCCTTGGTAACCTCACTGTACAAATATAACAGTGCAAAGTCTGAGCAGGCGAGCTTCAATGAACAGGAGCCTGGGTGCTTCCCTACCACAAAGAGCCTGATGTCGTAAAAGAACACTTTTAAAAAATTAGCGGGGGAGGGGGGGACTGGCTTTCTGATTTCATGCCTGGCTTCAAAACTACCACCAAACCAGATGTTTGTTTGAAAAAACTTTGCACCTGCCAAACCACCAGTCTGGAGCTTCCTCCTTTGTCTTTTCTTTCCCTCCCTTTTAAAGTCTCAAATGAGAAGCGGAAGTTTTGAGCAACGGCAAAGTGCTTTGTGGTGGTTGTTTTATTTCCCTTAAGACACACACAATCCAATCTCTTCGGAGCAAATTAAAAAAAAAAAAATCAGACAACTAAGTTTTCTGAGGCAGGAGAGAACTGCAAAGCAGCCGGACTTTGCTCAGAGGCTTTTATTTCATAACAGAAACGAATTTAGGAAAAGAGAAAAGTGTGTGTCAATGAGAATCTAAGTCATTCTGCAATCCAAACAGGGCTTGCTTGTTCCTCCTCCTTTTCCAGAGGGGTGATGTGGATCCCTGTTATTGGATCAGAACATTTATTGGTTCAAGATTTTGAATTCAGTAATGAAGTCTTTGGTCCTGATAATAAACAGTTAATCATATTACACCAGGGTATTAGGTAAATCTAATTCAATTTCAAGGGATGCGGTGGCTCAGGGCTAAGACACTGAGCTTGTCGATTGTAAAGGTTGGCAGTTCGGTGGTTCGAATCCCGACTGCTGCATAACAGAATGAGCTTCGGTTACTTGTCCCAGCTTCTGCCAACCTAACAGTTCGAAAGCATGTAAAAATGCAAGTAGAAAAATAGGAACCACCTTTGGTGAGAAAGTAACAGTGTCCTTGTGCCTTCGGCATTTAGTCATGCTGGCCACATGACCACAGAGACATCTTCAGACAGTGCTGGCTCTTTGGCTTTGAAACAGAGATGAGCACCGCCCCCTAGAGTCAGGAACGACTAGCACATATGTGTGAGGGGAGCCTTTACCTTTACCTTTTTAATTCAATTTCAGACAGGGAACACCACAACTTTGAATATGTGTTAATTAGCAGCTGGACAACAATTACAATAGTACAAGGACTATTTAATTGAGAGGCTTTTATAAATTCTTCAGGAGTTCTGAAGCTTTCATTTTCACCTCCAACAGACCCAATGTATGTCACAATTCTCTGACCCCAGCAAAAGATCTTTTGGAAGAGTAGGGCTCCCTGATCTGGACTGTGGATGTATGTATCAATAATAATAATAATAATAATAATAATAATAATAATAATAATAATAATAATAATAATAATAATTGAACAAACTTGGTTATGGTTAACAACCGGTACATTAAAGAAAGAAACAGAGTCACTAATCCTGGCTGCGCAAGAACAAGCTATCCGCACAAATGCCATTAAGGCCAAAATCGAAAAATCCTCTGATGATGCCAAATGCAGACTTTGCAAAGAAGCTGATGAAACTGTTGATCACATACTCAGCTGCTGTAAAAAAATCGTGCAGACTGATTATAAATTGCGGCACAATTCAGTAGCACAAATGATCCATTGGAATTTGTGCAAAAATTATAATATTAAAACAGCAACAAAGTCACCGAAAATCAGATGGTCAAGATCTTGTGGGATTTTCGCATACAAACAGACAAAATACTGGCGCATAATACACCAGACATCACACTGGTTGAGAAAAATATGGTCACAATCATAGACATCGCAATACCAGGTGATAGCAGGGTCGCCGAGAAGGAACATGAAAAAATCGCAAGATACCAGGACTTAAAAATCGAAATTCAACAACTATGGCACAAACCAACAGTGGTGATTCCAGTGGTAATTGGCACACTGGGTGCTATTCCAAAAGCACTGGAATTACATTTAAAACAGTTAAAAATTGACAAAATCACCATCAGTCAAATGCAAAAAGCCGCACTGCTTGGATCTGCACGCATATTACGAAAATACGTTACGATGTCCTAGGCCCCTGGGTGGGGCCCGACTAGTAACCAATGCCAAATCCGGCTAAACAACTGGCCGCTGTGATACAATTGTATAATAATAATAATAATAATAACAACAACAACAACAACCCCTCCGAGGAGCTTTACCTTGTCATGGTGGAGGGGTTTGCGTGCTCTAATGATCCTAAGGGATATGCTGAATAGGTACAACCATATCAGACAGGTCTTAGGTGAAAGGCCAGACAAAATTTGCTCCACAACCCATTCAAATATGGTGAATACGATAAAAATGAAATTTATGCCGGCTGAACCGTCACCTGGATTAACAAGGGTTCTGTTGGATGCTATGGCTCCTGAGCATTCTGCGCAAAATGAGCTACAGAGCTCAGCTCCCTCTGCTAGGCAACCAAGACATGGAGCTGACAAGCTACTGGAAGAAAAAACGAAAAAGCGAAAAATCTGGACTAGGGAAGAAAATATCTCTATTATGAAAGCTTACTATCAGTCTAAGCCAGCAAAACGTGGATTTCAAAAATGAATGTATCAGATTTGGAAGGTGAATATCAGTGATATCAGTGAACAAAGGCTAATGGACCAACAACATGTAATTCTAAGCCACAAATTTTTCACTACAACAAAATTAATAGGAATCAAAGAGAAAGCAACTCTGAGTATACCAACAAAGAAGAGTAACATCAAGAATGATTTGCAGACTCAAAAGCAAACTGAGGAAGAAAGGGAGGAAGAGGATCCTGAAATGAATGAAGATAAAGACCAAGGAAGCACTGAAGAACAAACACCAACAGATATTGCTCAGTTAGCTGAGAAAATAAAGCATCAAATGGAAGATGCTGAAAGAACACGTTTGTCAAAGCTGAACCAAGTGAACCGGAAAGAATTGAGAAAAGCACTAAAAAAGGTCAATGAGGCTGTGCAAACCATTCAAACCACTACATTAGCTGAAACAAACCAGCTGATGTATGCAGCAGCCTTCATAACCATCAAAGAATTGGGTTTGAAAATACAAAAGAACCAAAGAGGCAAGAAGAGGAAGCCTAAATGGAAAATTCAGTTGGAATTGAAGATCAAAAAATTTCATGGAGACTTGAGCAACTTGAAGAACCTAAGGCAAGGTCAGCTAAAGAACAAGCAGGTCAAAAACAGCCTGGAAGCAAGATACCATTTGGAGAATAAAGATATTGCAATAGTAATTGAAGAGCTGAAGTAGAGGGTTGTTGCCATTGCTGAAAATATTAAAAGATATGATAACCGAGTAACTCAATTCAAGGAAAACTCACAGTTCAGAGCAAATCAGCAGCAGTTTTATAAAAGCTTGGAAAGTAGAGATGGAGTAACAACAAATGAAAAGCCTGATAAAGAGAAAGCTCTGAAATTCTGGAAGAATTTGTAGGAAAACAACAAGAAGCACAACAGAAATGCAAAATGGATCAAACAGATTGAAGATTCTATTAAAGTGCATAAAATGGAAGATGTGAAAATAACAAAAGAAGTGGTGCAAAGACAGTCAAAAAAAGTGAAGAACTGAAGTGTACCTGGACCAGATGAGTTACATGGCTTCTGGTTAAAGGCATTTACAAGTGTGCACAAAAGATTGGCAGCCCAAATGAACCAGATCTTAAAAACACCTGAAAATGATGAATGGATGACAACTGGAAGGACATTTTTGATCCAAAAAGATAAAGAAAAAGAAAATGACCCTGGAAACTATAGGCCAATCACCTGTTTGCCAACAACATACAAGCTCTTGCTTCCTGTAGAACAGAAAGGATGCTGCAAAAATTCAAGAGGAACAAAGGACCAACTGGTGATTGATAAACTAATCCTAAAGAATTCAAAGAAAAGACGAACCAACCTGTTCATGGCTCGGATAGACTATAAGAAAGCATTTGATTCAGTTCCCCATAGCTGGATCAAGAAATGCCTGAAAATCTTTGACATCAGCAGCAACATACAAAAATTCATGGAAACTTCAATGAACCTCTTGAAAACGAAGCTTATAGCTAATGAAGAAGTACTGGGTGAAGTTGAAATTAAACAAGGCATTTTCCAGGGTGATTTCTTTTCACCCCTACTTTTTATACTCTCAATGATACCACTGACAATCATTTTGAAGAAGATGAACTATGGATACAAACTTGCAAAGAAAGGACTGAAAATTTCACACTTGGTGTACATGGATGATTTGAAGCTGTTTGGTAAAAAAAAAGCTGAACTGAATTTATTAATTGAAAGCACAAAGAATTTAGCCAAGACATTGGTATGCAGTTTGGAATTGACAAATGTGCAACAATGGCAACCAAAGCAGGCAAGGTCATAGAAGATGATGGAATAGAACTTGAGAATGAAGAAATGATAAAGACAGTAAAACCAGAAGAAGGCTACAAGTACTTGGGGATTTTAGAGGCCTCTGACTTAATGCATAATAAAGTCAAGGAATTAACTTCAGGCAAGTACATTCGATGAATTCGCAAGATATTAAAGTCCAAAATGAATGGAGGAAACATCATAAAAGCCATAAATACCTGGGCTACACCTGTGATCCGATACTCTGCAGGAATAATTGACTGGACCCACAAGGAGTTGGACAACTTGGACAGAAAAACAAGGAAGCTTATGACAATGAATCATGCTTTGCACCCTAAAAGTGATGTTGACCGATTATATCTATCAAGAGCAGTGGGTGGTCGAGGACCTCTACAAGTAAAACAGACTGTGGAAGAAGAAAAACACAGCTTGAATGATTACATCCAGAAAAGTGAAGAACCAATGATTAAAGAAGTAATAAAGGAGGCCTTTTAAAGACAACTAAGTCAAAAGCTGAATATAAGAAAGAAGTAATTGAGAAGCGAGTGGAAAATTGGAAAAACAAAGCTATGCATAGCCAATACTTGAAAAGTATTGAAGGCAAAGCTGACCAAACACTAACTTGGAACTGGTTAAGATCAGGAGCACTGAAAAAAGAAACAGAAGGCTTTATTTTGGCAGCTCAAGAACAAGCTTTAGCCACAAATTCCATGAAGGCAAAAATTCAACATGTTACCACCAACAGCAAATGTCGGCTCTGTAATGAGAAAGACGAGACAGTCGACCACTTGATTAGTGGGTGCAGCAAAATTTCACAAACTGACTACCTACAACGCCATGACTGCGTTCACTGGAAATTGTGCAAAAGTTTGGATTTGAGTACAGCAAAAACCACTGGGAACATCAGGTTCAGAAGGTTTTAGAGAATGAGAAAGTCAAGATCTTGTGGGACTTCAGAATTCAGACTGATAGGCACTTACCCCACAACACACCTGACATAACAATAGTTGAAAAGAAAAAAGTATAGTTCATTGACATTACAATACCTGGAGATGCACGAATTGAAGATAAATAGCAAGAAAAAATCACAAAGTACCGGGACTTGCAAATTGAAGTTGAGCGACTGTGGAAAAAGAAATTGTGTGTTGTCCCGATTGTAATTGGAGCCCTTGGAGCAATACCTAAAGGGCTACCTCGCTATTTGAAAATTCTAAATTTACCTGACTTGAACATTCTGACTCTACAAAAAACCACCCTACTTGGAACAGCTTATATCCTCCGACGTTACGTTAACAGTTCCTAGGTCCTTGGTTAGGACTCGAGCTGTTGAGCTATCAACCAGCCCCAAAGGCTGTGAATCTCACCAAAGATTAACATCATTATTATTATTATTATTATTATTATTATTATTATTATTATTATTTAAAAGAAAGTCAAGAACATCTATTAATCGAAGTAAAGAACAAAAATCTACTGAAGGCCCAACAGACGAAACAAGAATACAGAAAAGATGTGATAAAATCAAGAATGGAGAGTTGGCAGAACAAAGCACTGCATGGCCAATTTCTAGAAAAAATAAAAGATAAAGTGGACAGTGAATAAACTTGGTTATGGTTAACAACAGGTACATTAAAGAAATAAACAGAGTCACTAATCCTGGCTGCGCAAGAACAAGCTATCCGCACAAATGCCATTAAGGCCAAAATCGAAAAATCCTCTGATGATGCCAAATGCAGACTTTGCAAAGAAGCTGATGAAACTGTTGATCACATACTCAGCTGCTGTAAAAAAAATCACGCAGACTGGTTATAAATTGCGGCACAATTCAGTAGCATAAATGATCCATTGGAATTTGTGCAAAAATTATAATATTAAAACAGCAACAAACTGGTGGGAACATCAGCCTGAAAAAGTCACCGAAAATCAGATGGTCAAGATCTTGTGGGATTTCCGTATACAAACCGACAAAATACTGGCGCATAATACACCAGACATCACACTGGTTGAAAAAAATAAGGTCACAATCATAGACATCGCAATACCAGGTGATAGCAGGGTCGCTGAGAAAAAATCGCAAAATACCAGGACTTAAAAATCGAAATTCAAACGACTATGGCACAAACCAGCAGTGGTAATTCCAGTGGTAAATGGCACACTGGGTGCTATTCCAAAAGCACTGGAATTATATTTAAAACAGTTAAAAATTGACAAAATCACCATCAGTCAAATGCAAAAAGCCGCACTGCTTGGATCTGCACGCATATTACGAAAATACGCTACGACGTCCTAGGCCCCTGGGTGGGGCCCGACTAGTAACCAATGCCAAATCCGGCAAAACAACTGGCTGCTGTGATACAATTCTGTTGTTGCGAATAATAACAATAATAATAATAATCTAATAACAATACGTTTTGTTGGGATTGTCCAGGCATTTGCAGCCCAGAACTGGTAGCCCTACAAAAAGAAACAATTGGAATGCAAAGTACTGTTACAATGGGCTCTAATAATGTCAGTGTTATCAGTCCTTGAAATAGAAGAAAAGAAGGATAGCACAAATGGTGCTGCCACTATTTTCTCATAGTAATGAGACCAATCACTATAGATTTAATGCAGCCCAATTTCAGTAAAGTCCTTGACTTACAACAGTTCATGTAGTGATTGGTCAAAGTTACAACATCACTGAAAAAAGTGACTTCTGACCATTTTTGATAATTACAACCATTGCGGCATCCCCATGGTCACATGATCAAAATTGGGATGCTGAACAACTGGTTCCTATTTATGATGTGGGTCACGTGATCCCCTTTTGCGACTTACTGACAAGCAAAGTCAATGTGGAAGCCAGATTCACTTAACAACCAGGTTACTGCAGTAAATTAACAACCGCAGTGATTCACTTAACAATTGTGGCAAGAAAGGTCATAAAAGGGGGCAAAATTCATGCAACAAATGTCTCACTTAGCAACAGAAATGTTGGACTCAATTGTAGTTGTAAGTTGAGGGCTACCTGTAATGGATTACCTTGGTTAGTTTTCCTACCCATCAAACATCATCTACCAGTGGGGGATAGGAGTACATCAGTACTGTACCAATTGCTCTGTCCATTCGGTAGTGGGTAGGACTGGACAACTGTGGACCACAGGTTCAATTACCGTATTTTTTGGAGTATAAGATGCATTTTTCCCTCAAAAAAGAGGCTGAAAATCTGGGTGTGTCTTATACACTGAATACAGCATTTTTGTTGCCTCCCAAAACTCCGCCCCTTCACTAAAATGGCCGTGAATAGCTTTTAGGGGGCTTTCAGACAGTTCCTGATGGCTGAGGAGGGCAGAAATGAGTGAAAAACAGCCCATTTTTTGCCCCCCAGCCCCCATCAGCACTCTTTAAGCTTCCTAAAGGCTACCCATGCCCTTTTTTTTTTTGACAAAAAACAGGCCCGTTTTCTCAAAAAATAGGCCATTTTTTGCTCGTTTTTGTCCCCCTCTCCAGGAGCACTCTACAAGCCTCCTAAGGGCTATTCATGCCCTTTTTAAAAAAAAAAATACAGGCTCATTTTCACAAAAAATGGGCAGTTTTGGGGAGGTTTGCAAAGTGCACAAGCTTTTTTTTTTAGTTTGCGTCTTATACTCTAGTGTGTCTTATATGCCGAAAAATACGGTACCTGTCAAGTGTCTGGTTAACAACTAGCTCCTTGATGGTGAATCTATAGCACGCGGGCCAGAGGTGGCAATCAGAGCCCTCTTGGTAGACCTGTGTGCCATCACCAGCTGCTCTTCTGATTTCCGGCATGGCCAGTTGGTCTTTGCAGGAGCCGGAGCACCGGAAAATGGCCTAAAAAACAGCCAAAAACCAGGCTGAAAATGGCCCGCAAAACAGCCTGAAAATCGCCCAAAAAACAGGCATGCACACCAGCTAGCTGGTCATCGGGTTTCCGGTGTTCCAGCATTTGCACACATGGACATGCATGCGCATTCCGGTTTGGGCAGTTGGTGCCGAAAAGGTTTGCCATCATTGAACGAGCTGGTACAAGGAGGAAGGTATGTCTGCCAATGTTTTTGCTCAGCACAATTCTCTCTCTGTTTCTGTTATCTGTCTATTGGGCTATTTTTGGTTAGCCCTCTTTCTGAAAGAGCACCAAATCCTTGTTATAAAGAAACCTGTTTAACAGGTTGCAGGCACAGAAGACTAGCACGGCTTAGATGAGAAAGAGCTCACCTGATGAGCTCTTTCCCTGCGCAGGAGGGACTCTTGCCTGCGCAGGAGAAAGAAAGAGTATGATTGATGAATAAACTCCAGCAAGAAAAAAAAATGTGCCCAAATGTCAATTCTGTTAGCGGGTTATCAAGATGTCTAATTCTGGCCACATAAGCAGCCATTGTGACTGTGTTTTGTGTCCCAACAATAGTCATCAAGTCATCACCATGGAACCTCGTGCAGCTGAAACCAGAGCGGAGTATATAAATGGTGCTTCTTTTGCCATGGTGCATTGCACAGCTAGGAACTATGACTGCACACTGCTAGTCCAAGCAGCATTGATCAATCTGTGAAGCAGTGTTTACAGCACCTGGTTGAGAGACCTCAGAAATAATAGAAGCAATTAAAACACTTTAAAAAAACCCACCCTTCTTGGCAAAAGCAGTGGAAAATCTGTAATGCATTCAACGATGACAGAGCTGTAACAAACACAGAGCAAGCAGAATCTGACTCACTTTCCTGGTTTAAGTCAACCTTCCGCATAGCACAGGACGAGGGCTCTTTGAAAGAGCACCGAATCTGTGTTTGGAAAGCACGCTTAGTACTCTTTCCTGCCAAACTCTTGGTAAGTTTTTACAAAGGCCTCTATAATTAGATTTAGTAAAAGAGAAAAAGGATTAAATTACAGAAATCCTGATGAGTAGTGACTTTCATTTTTAGAACTTGATTTATCTCTGAGTTACTGGGTGAAGCTTTCTTCATTCTCTTGCTAACCTCCTCTGTACTGTATTGGTTCAGCTGACACAGCCTCATGCGAAAGCATCATGCTATCTTTTAAATCAACTTTTGCACACACTCCCTTCGTAGCAACCAGGTTTTTTCCCCCAAAACCACCTGATGCTGTACATCACATGAACAAAAGATAAAGAATTGTGGAGTTATATAACAGGAACAGGGCCGGATTTAGATGAAAAGAGGCCCTAGGCTATTCCACTTATGAGGCCCTTTCACCTCCCATTTTTAAGTTTGTAAATTACATGAGAGACAATAAAATACATCATTACTGTGATATATATCAATATATATAGCCGGCCTCCCGACGGAGGGCGGCTCTGCTCTGTGGCAAAGGCAGCGAGGCCACCCGCCTCCCCTGCTGCGCTCAGCTGCCCGGCTCGGCCCCCTCGCCCTCACCTGCCTGGCCGCTGGTGGGCTCCGCGTCGACAGGGCGGCTACTGGGAGCTGACGCGCCTCTCACCCGACCACCGGTGCTGGGAACGTGGGGGGGCTCCCCAATTGCAGCAGCGCTGGAACAATCTTAACCAATACATTTTTATGTTTGTTTATTAGTCATATGCGTAGAATTTCTCCTTATTTTCGGTTCAGTGTTTTAGTGTTCACTGTTTTTAGAATAGTGTAATTTTAATTTTGCTAACAATTTGAATGTAGGCCCCTCTTGATCTTGAGGCCCTAGGCTGAAGCCTAGTTAGCCTATAGGAAAATCCGCCCCTGAACAGGAAGGAGCTTTTTAGGCTGACTTCAACTAATGCTGGCTGGAGAATTCTGGAAGTTGAAATCGACTTAAAGTTGCCGAGTTTGAAAAACATTGAATTAAATAAATCATTAATTACTTATTCAATATGTAGGTTTACAATCATTGCAGTTCATAATAAAACTAATGAGGGATATACTTTTTAGTATATCAATTGAGCATATTCAATTTTGTATATTCAATTGAGAATAATGTGAATTAATGGCAGAGTTAATATGAAAAATAGTAACAAATTACGGTTAGGGTTACCTAAGGGACATGGTGGCTCAGTGGCTAAGATGCTGAACTTGTCGATCAGAAAGGTCGGCAGTTTGGCAGTTCAAATCCCTAGCACTGCGTAACGGAGTGAGCCCCCATTACTTGTCCCAGCTAGCAGTTCAAAAGCACGTAAAAATGCACGTAGAAAATTAGGAGCCACCTTTGGTGGGAAGGCAACAGCGTTCCATGTGCCTTTGGCGTTTAGTCATGCCAGCCACATGACCAGGGAGACGTCTTTGGACAGTGCTGGTTCTTTGGCTTTGAAACAGAGATGAGCACCGCTCCCTAGAGTCAGGAATGACTAGCACATATGTGCGAGGGGAACCTTTACCTTAACCTTAGAGTTACATTCCTGAAGTGAGCAAAGGAAGCCAACGATTTCACATCTAGAGCCAGCAAAAAAGCCAAACAAACCCACAGGCAAATTACAAGTGAGTGGCATCCTGCAGAATAGTTGTAAAATAAGGAAGCAACTTTTGTTTGAATTGCGCTGTGACCGTTTTTTCATTGCTGCTTGTGCCACTGTGGCTTGATCGAGCTGTTCCTACTTGCTTTCAGACAGAATGACGAAATCTATAGCTTCTGCAACATGTAACATGTAGGCACAATTCACTGCCCCAGCCTGTTAGCCTGCTTGATGTTGCCTGCAGGAAGCTTTACATATCTGTGTTTCATTTTACAAAATCATTCTAAGAAAGGATTGCCTTAGAAAACCTCCCAACTCCAACGATCTTTGCAGCTGTTAAGAAATTAACTTCTCTCTTTTCATTTCTTTTCTATTTTAAAATTCCTCATTTTGAAAAGGGATGGATTTAAACTTTTAAAAAAACTGGTTTGCTAGGTATAATAAAAGAAATGTTTAATACTTTACTCTGTATCCAATGTACTTAATAGTACGTATCTTAACTTAAGGCTTGTTGTTAAGGCATCCCTCCTGATTCCCACCCAGAGCACTGGGGTAGATAGGCACATTTTTACCAGTACATTAATAAACTGTTCCAAAATATTCTGAAATAGTTTCTAGAAATAGTAGGTTATCAGCACTGCCGGTTCACTTGTGTGCACGCCCTTTATGTGCGCTGCGCGTACATGCAGTTCAATAAAAATTGTTCTGCATATGCGCAGAAGTAAAAAAATAAGATGGTGGTGCCTACAGCGCCGCTCAGAAAACCAATTTGGGGGCGTGGCAGGCCTGGATCACTGCCGGTTCCAGCGACCCAGGCCACCAAACCATTACCGATTCAGACGAACCAGTCAAACCGGTAGGAACCCACCACTCGTTATCAGTTAATAAACTGAGATCAAATTACAGCTGAAGAAGTTCACCAAGTATTGAATAACATGAGAGTCATTTTTTGTTTATTTCATGACTATCAATTTATTGTTGTGGACCACCTGTTGGTGGGGGATTATAAATCAGTGGAGGATATCATCCCCTATCAAAATATTAGAATGAAGTTGTGAAGTCTCTGCTCGCAATAAGAATCAGAAAGGGAGGAAGAAAAGACATTTCATCCTGCCAATCTTGTGTTCAGCTACTGTGGAGCCTTGATGGTGTACTGATTGGAATGCAGTATTGCAAGCTGACTCTGCCTACTGTCAAGAGTTCAATCCTGACTGGCTCAAGGTTGACTCAAGATTGGCAAAATGAGGACCCACACTGCTGGGTATAATATGCTGACCCTGTAAACTGCTTAGTGAGGGCTGTAAAACACTATGAAGTGTATATGAATCTAAGTGTTATTGCTATCCCCAGACTACCCTGTGTTGGATTATGAGATTTTATATTATGAAGAGTTTTTTTTTTAACAGGATCTAGGAGTTGTGGGGTGGGTTGTGAAGAGTGTGGTGGGTGGGATCAGATCTTCTCCTCTGGCTGAGAGCCAGGTGGGAGGGTGGATGGAGTGAACCCCTACTGAGTAGCTGAGAGTGACAAGGTAGAGGGTGCTTTGGCTGGCTGGAGTTGTAGGGAGGGGGCGTTTGACTAAATGGCCCCAAGAGCTTTTACTGTACTATAGTGCCTGTTGGGAGTTACCTCTATCCTGATGTTTGTTGTTGGGATGGGATTCCTTAAGAGTAAGAGGGGAAGTTGAAGATGGGGATTGTAGAGACTGATGGGCACTGCATATTAGTAGTAATGTGTTTGAGGAGATATAACGGTGGGAAACGGGGAGTTTCAGGGGTACAGTACTTTGAGAGTTTATGGAAGCCATGACTTCTATGGGCCCATCCCAATCATCCATGACCCAACAAGGAATAGTGGTCACAAACTTATGCTATTGTCTGAGTAGTGCCTTTAAGATCAGGAACTGGTGGACCTATTTTTGGTTCCTTTGTTATAATCACATCACAGTCCAGTGGCTATGAGCTTCTCTGTGGCTACAACTCTTTGCAGGGAGGTGGAACCTATTAGATCAACTCACCCCTGGGAACTGATGGACCTTGCTGGGTTTCAGAGGGAGCTGAAGTTATAAGAGATAGATTAGAGTTTTAGATAGGATTGTATTCAAGTGATCTCTCCTGCCACGTGGATCTAATGGTATACAGAGGAACTGAGAGTAATGAAATGGCTCAAGAGCTATCTATAGTGAAACTGGCAGAAGATGAAAAACAAGCTTGACCGAATATCATGTATCTGTTATTAAAGACTACTTTGTCGTGATTTGGGCAGCGAAGCAGAAGTAAGGTAAAGGTTCCCCCACACATGTGTGCTAGTTGTTCCTGACTCTAGAGGGTGGTGCTCATCTCCATTTCTAATCCAAAGAGCCAGCACTGTCCAAAGACGTCTCCGTGGTCATGTGGCCGGCATGACTAAATGTCGAAGGCACATGGAGCACTGTTCCCTTCCCACCAAAGGTGGTTCCTATTTTTCTACTTGCATTTTTATGTGCTTTCGAACTGCTAGGTTGGAAGAAGCTGGGACAAGTAACGGAAGCTCACTCCGTTACACGGCACTAGGGTTCGAACCGCAGAACTGCCAACCTTCTGATTGACAAGCTCAACATCTTAGCCACTGAGCCACCGCATCCCTTCTCCACAAAAAATCTGAATCTGCAATTACCGATAATTGCCTGCTGGCCCATATTTATGGTGACCAGATCCTTTTGGGTAAGGAAGACTTCGAGGTCTATCTGCAGGGGTACACTGAGGAATGTACTGATTTTCTAGCAAATAAAGCACCCGGATTCATTCCTGTTAGATACCAGCATGGACAGTGGTCACTGGATGGTAGAGTAGGATATGTCCTTGCCCAGTTATCTTGGATGGTTTGACCTTGTTACTCCTTAGGAGGTGTATAGGATCCTAGGAAATGTGAGCTCAGGCACCTGTGTTTTAGATATGTGTCCCCCTGTCTGATAAAAGTGTCCCAGGAGGTGATGTATGGGTGGAACGTGATGGTGCTTATTGCATCTCCGGAGGAGGGAATGGTGCCTCCGCCCTTTAAGGAGGCTGTGGTTCACTCCTTCCTTAAAAAGCCATCAGTAGACACACACACCCTAATGGACAATTTTTGTCCTATCTCTAACTTTTGCTTCCTGGGGAAGATTGTTGAGAAGGTAAACGCATAGCAGTCCCAGAGAATCCAGGAGGAAATTGATTATTTGAACCCTTTTCAATCAGAATTCAAATCTGGATATGGGTCAAAGACAGCATTAATTGTGATGATCTCTGGAGGGGAGGTCTATGACAATTCACCATGACCCCACAGCCAACTTACCACAGCTAACTCTACACAGCCAACTCGTCACAGCCAACTTGCTGCAGAACAACTTGTTATGGCCATCTCAGCACAGGACAACTTGCTGCAGGACAAAAGTTACACTAATATTAAAGAAATGGTGAAATAGAATCATTAAACAAAGGAGGAACAGAATAAAATCTAAATGGCAAAAATTAAAATATTTTTTTTATTTTACATAATTAAATAGAATTGTTAACATTGTCCCACAGCAAGTTGTCCTGCAGCGAGTTGGCTGTGATGAGTTGGCCTGGTGAGTTGGCCACAGCAAGTTGACTGTGGCAAGTTGACTCATTCCCTCTAGAGGGAGTGGGATGGGGATAATTTCAGTATTGATTAGGAATGGGTCTGATCCTCAGTCCCTGCTTTGGAGAGTTATGTTGTGGCCCGCCAGCAGCCAGTGGAGAGGACAGCAGATTCAGCCAGCAAGGAGGTTGGGGAGGAACAGTCCTGGAGTCTGGGGAAGGTTCTGATGACGGCTCTGTGTCAGACGCAGAGAGGGGGCCAGAGCCATATGCCAGCTATGAGTTGCCTTCGGAGTCAGACATCAGTGAGGCAGATGAACCAGCTGGAGCCTGTTCCCAGTGTGCACATGCACAGAGTTGCCAGGTGCAGGGAATAACTAAAAAACAGGTGTCGACTTGGGAGTAAGGCCAGATGATGAATGGTCCCTCCCAGAGGAAATAAAAGAGGAGCAAAAGGCGAGTAGATTTTGCAGGAGACAATTAGTTTGCTAATTGGTTCATGATTCTCTGATACTCCTTGCCAGGTTCTGCAGATATCAGCCTGTCAGCTCTCCAAGCCAGATAAGGTCTGTGACCATAAATCCTCCTTTGAAAGACTTTGCAGGCTGTGAATGAGCAGAATTCACTGTAATTAATAAAAGGGGTTTATGCCAGGACAAGGAGTTTGTTTCATGCTCTTGGGAAGCCTCGGTCAGAACAGGTTCCACAGTGGTTGGGGTTCTCTTTGCTTCTATTTAACACCTACATGAAGCCACTAGCTTCACCATGATTATCACCATGGCAGGAGGTACCATCAGTATGTTGATGTCACTCAGCTGTACATCTCTGCCTGTGTTGAGTAAAGCAATATTGCAGCTGCTTTTTTTATAATGCCTGGAGGCTGTGGAAGTCTGGATAAGGAGCACAGGCTAAAAGTGAACTCTGGCAACATAGAGTGATTTTGGGTTCAGGGCTCCTTGGTTCTTGGAGAATTACCATTGTTGGTTGTGGATGGGTTTGCATTGCCTCAGACCAACTCAATATGTAATCTGGGAGTTCTTCTGGACCCTCAACTTCTGTTCAAGTCAAGTTAATTACACCCTAGTTACTTGCCATTTGGGCTACTGTAATGTGCTCTACATGGGATTGCCGCTGAAAAGTATCCATAAGCTTCTGTTGCAGTGGTGGCTTCCGGATCCCGGTGAAACCAGTACGGTGCAATGGGGCTGGGCATTCACCAAACGCCCATGCGCAGCACATGCGTAGCATGCACAGCATGTGCATAATGCATGCGTGCGTACTTACCACCCGCGACACTCCAGCTGTTCGGCAGAGCGTCGCACAGGTGCCGTACGCTCCGTGTGTGTAAGCCCCGATAGGCTCAAATACAGATAAGGAGGGCAGGCGGGTAGCCCCTCCGGAGCACCATACCGGAATGGTACCTGTGCTCCCAGTAGGCACCAGTACACCCGTACTGGGGCGTACTGGTTGTATCCCATCAGTGTTCTGTTGGTTCAAACTGCAGTGGTCTGCATAGTTCCACGCAAGTAGAGATTTGTGCATGTGACACCACTTTTGCTGGAGCTTCATTGGTTACCAATCTGCTTCAGGGTGCAATTCAATGTGCTAGTTATCACCTTTAAAAGCCTACATGGCTTGGGGTTAGGTTATTTAAGATACTTGGCCCATCAGAACAGAAAGACAAGGTACATTATAGATCCTATCTTTTAAGAAGATACATCTTCTAGGATCAAGGAAAAGGGCTTTTCCTGTGGTGACTCCCTCCCTTTGGAATGTCATTCCCCAAGAGATAAGATTGGATCCCACCTTGTTACTTTTCCAGAAGGCCCTGAAGACATGATTATATCAGGAGGCCTAGTAAGCCCTTATTGACATGCAGCCAAATGGCTGCAGTGAGTGTGTAGCCACTGGAACAAATAACAAGTTTGTGGGTTTTGTGCTGTGATATTTTAATGTTGGGATGCGGTGACTTGGTGGCTAAGATGCTGAGCTTGTTGATCGGAATCCCTAGTGCTGCATAACGGAGTGAGCTCCTGTTACTTGTCCCAGCTTCTTTCAATCTTAACAGTTCGAAAGCACGTAAAAATGCAGGTAGAAAAAATAGGGACCACTTTGGTGGGAAGGTAGCAGTGTTCCGTGCACCTTCAACGTTTAGTCATGCCGGCCACATGACCATGGAGACATCTTCAGGCAGTGCTGGCTCTTTGACTTTGAAACAGAGATGAGCACCACCCCTTAGAGTCGGGAATGACTAGCACATATGTGCGAGGGGAACCTTTACTTTATTTTAATGTTTTAAGCCACCCAGAGTCACTGTTGTATGAACAGGGTCAACTTGCAACCTAAAAATTTTTAATGGCTTCAGTTTTTTGCTTATTCAGTTTAATTAATCTCAGGTTTCTTTGCCTTCTTTAGATAAATTGCTCTCTTTAGAAAAAAAATGCTTTCAAGATCCCAAAGTCACTTTAGAAACATGTTGGTTGAATCAATCTCAAAATGCTCTTTGCTTTCCTGTTTGACATGGAAAACCAAAATCCTTATCTTTTAGGACAACATACTCAATTCCTGAGGTTGCTTTGATGGAGATTTGAACAATTAAGACCCCAACATTTATACTTAAATATGGTAAATATACTCTTAGAGCCAATTCTGTGCTAGCATTTTGTGCTGGATAGAAACACTTATATAAGAAGATAAAACAGTGTACTTTGGATCACAATAGCTTCAAAGACTCATGCATTATGACTCAGCTATATTCCAACTGAAAGGTCTTAAACGTGTTTTTTTCTCCTACGGTAATATTTGCCAATGGTTGATTTTATCTTATACATATTCTGGAATCTGGCACAAAATCTAGCAATGTGTTTAGCTATATTAGCAATTAAACTAAACCGTTGACAAGCTATAAACACGACTTCTAGATCAAGTCCAACCTCAAAAGTCTTCAAACAATTGTTTCAAAGAAAGATAAAATGCAAATGAACAAAAAGAAAAAAGATTAAAAGAAAGGGTGAGATGATCAATGGGGGGGGGAATTAAAATATGACAAAAGAAAAAAAAAGAAAAAGAATGACTTCTGACTTTCTTCAGTACAGGTACAAATATGTAATCATGTAACCTCTTACTTTAAATTAAAACAAAAGTTTGTCTTTCTTTCATGATGCAGAGTTTCAAAGTATAATCCAAAATCAGCATAGGAAACACAAATATGTCACAATAATTCTTGGATTTTGGAAGACAGAAAAAAGAGCATTTATTTCTAAAGGTTCCCTTCGCACATATGTGCTAGTCGTTCCCGACTCTAGGGGGCGGTACTCATCTCCGTTTCAAATCCAAAGAGCTAGTGCTGTCTGAAGACATCTCCGTGGTCATGTGGCCAGCATGACTAAATGCCGAAGGCACACAGAACGCTGTTACCTTCCCAGCAAAGGTGGTTCCTATTTTTTTACACCGCCCCCTAGAGTCGGGAATGACCAGCACGTATGTGCAAGGGGAACCTTTATCTTTAATCTCAAAACAGATTTTAACATGGATTTCATAATAAACTAATGCGAGCTGTGGGTTTTTTTTGGGGGGGGGGCATATTAACTTTTTAGAAATTTTAGTTCTCCATTGTCCATGCAAAGAATCTTTTAGAACCCTTCCAATCAAAAGTTAAAATAAAATTCTTATAATCAAGAGGTTAACTAAGTTATCAGGAGAAAGCCATGAAATTCAATGGGTTTGTTCCAGGTCATAAAATGATATTTTAACACCACCAAAAAACAATTTCTACCTATCCCAGGTTCTTGGGAAGCAATCAATAGGAGGATAAACATGCCAACTCCAGTCTTAAACATATGGCTCAGAGGTGATATTCAGCAGGTTCTGGCCAGTTCTGGAGAACCAGTAGTGGAAATTTTGAATAGTTTAGAGGTAAGAACACCTCTGACTGGCCCCGCCCCCATCTATTCTTTGCCTCCCATGTCTGAGTGGATCGGGAGGAAATGGTGATTTTATAGTAACCTTCTCGTCACATTCACCAAGCCACGCCCACCAAGCCACACCATACCCAAGCCACACCCACCAAGCCACACCATGCCCACCAAGCCATGCCACAGAACAAGTAGTAAAAACATTTGAATCCTACCACTGCTGCAGTCTTCAAGGACTATAGTTTGAAAGTCCTGTATTGGCATTAAGTGTGATTCCTAATATCTAAATCATCCAGAAAAGTTTTGATCTGCAGGAGAATAGGTTTGGGAAATCCACCAGTAAACTCTGCCTTCTATCCTTTTCACTCCACCCCACAGTTATGCTACGGTCTTTCAATATAAATAAGTGCATAAATCTATATTTGATAAATAAATAAAAAGTAAATATAATTACTTATATGTACAACCACTTAGCAGAATTGTTTCAGGAATCTCATAGCCTAACCAAGAAAAATATAAGAAATAAAACAGGCATTGTACAGAGAACATTAATGAGGACTGAAGATGTAGATAGCTTTGTCTGATGCTTAAAAAGGCATTGAATCTATTGCTAGAGAATTCTGGACCCTGAATTCCTGGTATACCTCCAAAGAGGTTAATAGATTGACAAAGAAGAGAAATAATGTAAGCACCTTAAGGAATTAGATGGGCTGTTTTATGGTCTAATGCCTGCCGTATCAAATGGAAAGGTCATTTTCCTGCTGCTCAAAATAGCAATTTCTCTTTTTCTCACACTAAAAGGTATCTGCATTTTCTTAGAGGAATGATGGTTTTCACTTGGGGTTGAAGATATTAACACGGGAAGCAATCGTTACTACATACCCTTGGTGTGTGCCAGGCAGTTAATAATTTCTTCTATTTCCTGAATGTACCTTTAAAAGATAGAGGAATCTGTATTTCCCTGGATGTAGTATATACAACTGGTGATGCAAATATTAGAAATTTGCTTTACAAAATAAACCTCAACTTCTTCCCAACACTTATCATGTATAAACACATTCAGAAACAGAAGCCTTTATGATCATATCTGTGCCAAGTTAATTATGCTCCAGGAAACATGTTTGGTCAATAAACATAGTCACACAAGAGGTGTTTTTATAATCTTTATAGGCTTTGAAGAGAGGCAGAAGAGGGCTGATGCAAAGGGGGTTAAAAATCTACTTTAAATATTTCAATTGAGTTCAGGTGTTCTACTGAAAGAAGTCCATATAATTGCTGGTTAAGAAACATAGCTGGTCTGAAAAGTTTGGAATGCTTTCTCCTAGGTTACTTACCACACTGAAATCACTCAATCAAATAACAGTGTTTACTCTTGTTTCTAGCAATAGTTGTTAGCTGTGCAGACAAGCAGAAGATCCAATGTCTGTTGTATATATTTGATGTTCCTTTTCAGTTCCTATGTCACTGATAAGTAAATGGGCACTGGTTGCTACACGCAAAGCAATACTTTTGGATCAAAGGGTGAAAGAAAGAATAAAGGAGAAAATGGTACAGGAACTAATCCAAATCAGCAGCCTGAAGATTAGGGTCCTGAAGTTTCTTTCCTTCATGTCAAAAAAATGCAACACTTTAATCACATACATTTAAAGTAATAAATATATAAGGAAACAGACTATGAAGTCTATTATGAACATTTGCATCTATGATCATAGATGCAAATGTCCCTAATAGATAACGAACTGACTTTGGTACTTTTACAGGAGTGTTTTTCAAATTTGGCAACTTTAAAATGTGTGGACTTCAATTCCCAGAATTCCCCAGGATGCTAGCTGAGGAATTCTGGGAGTTGAAATCCACGCATCTTAAAGTTGCCAAGTTTGAAAACACTGTTTTAAAACGTATTTTTCAATTAGTACTCCAAATATTTTGCCAGATTCCCAGAATATTCAGTAACAACTCAAATGTGCAACCTGAGATTTTTAGAACTTTATTCCAAATATAAGCTTGGGAAGAATTGTGGGAGGGGGACAGAAGAGACCATGGTTAAAGCAAAACATTAAACAAGGGGAGAAATTACATAAACAGAGGTGACAATTCATAACTTTGAAGCCTGAAACCCATCTCTAAATCAGTCTTCTTGTACTGATGCATTAGTAGGACTTTTGGAATTCCTTTGTCCCCCATTAGTTCTAGATTCTGGAAGATCTAAACATATCTGATGAGGGCCAGTTAGAGAAGACAGCTCAAAATCTTGTTTTAAAAAAGTAAGGAACATTTTACAGAGAAGCAATTGCATTCTGATGTCCAACAGAGAGTCAGTTATCTGTCTTTCTATATTTCTCACTCATAGACCTTATTCAACCACAAAGATAAAAATTGGAATAACCATTGCTTACATTCAGCTCAGATTTCTGGAAACTGAACAAACCTCTCGGAAATCCCAATTGCTTGCCAAATGATCGAGCATCTGGGAATATTTTCTGATGCTGCCTCAAATAGATCATTTCTCTCCCAAGAGAAAGCGAAGTTTCTCATTGCACTTCAGGATAGGAAAGCTATTTAAACCAGCGCAATCCCTGGAGATAGTCATTCCCCCACCTCCCTCCACTTCCTATTCCTGTAGTATCATAAACACATTTGTGGTATAAAGATAGACTGCGAAAACATACCATTTTCTACTTTGCTAATAACTCTTTTATCCCCCAAACAAGGCAATTTTTGCTTGTGCAGTGTAATCACTAATTTATTTGCCCTCCCAGGGTAAATTGCCCCCCAAAATTAGAGAAAAAAGTCTTCTGTTTTTTTTCCCAATGGAATGCTTTTCTTCAACTTATGTAGGAAGTTAGCACCCAGCCCTCTCCTAGAAAAATGAAATATCCTGGGAAATATTAAAAAGGCAGAATATTACATTTCTCTGGATCAGAAATGGGAGAAACATGTTTTTAGGCAGGAAACAGACTCACTCTTAATAGCCCCCACTTTTCTTAATGGGCCATTAAGATGCCCAAGTCAGTCTATTCTACACAATAAAGAGTTCTCCCCTTCAGCTCCAGAGTGATGGGATTAAGGCATGATAGTATTAGCCCTTTACCCCACTCACCACATCGCATCCGGAAACTCAAACTTGGACTCAAAACAAAGCCTAGAGAGTTGCCTCTGCATGGCCCCATGGGAGTCTGACAACCAATGAGAATACATTTCTTACACAGGAACAGGAAACAGAGAGGTGTGGGGGAACAGAGAGTATAAAGCCAGGAACTTTCAGCCCTTCTTTCTCTTCTTCTTCACTCAACATTGAAGCATGTGATCACCTTTTCTGTTCTGGACTCAAGCCATGTGGTCCTGTCCACCATTAAACCATCTTTCCAAGCAGCCTCCATGTCTCCAGTGTCTTTTTCCCCACTTGGAGCCAAACCCAGAAGGACATTTCTTCCAATGTCTCTCCCCTAATTGCTGTAGGGGAGAGCTGTAGCAGAGAGCGGTGTGCATTTACATGGCATGTAGAAAGAGAATTCATGCTCACTTCACTAACTTGATAAACCCACCCCCTTCTATAGCAATTCTACTTCCGAGGAAAAGTAAACTTTCAAATGAGACCAGATGACACTTGAAGCACTTACTGCAGTGTTTCTCAACCTTGGCAAGTTGAAGATGTCCGGACTTCAACTCCCAGAATTCCCCAGCCAGCATTCGCTGGCTGGGGAATTCTGGGAGTTGAAGTCCCGACATCTTCAAGTTACCAAGGTTGAGAAACAATGACTTACTGGTTATAGATGTGGGACCTTGGAAAATAAATTCCTGAGTTCATGCCCGGAGTGCAGGACCAGCAATACCTCTGCTGGTGATATCTTCTGTTTCCAATCTGTATAAAAAGCAGCAATGCAGCTGGAGAGGGAGGGGGGGAAATGAATGGAAACTATGAACCTTGCCATACCATAAGCCATTCCCAATGCTCTGTAAATGTATCCTGCTTTTTGTTTGTCATCACCAACATCAGATCACAGTTGTTTTCAGGAGTTCATTCCACTGGATGAATGGATGTGAAATCTGAGCCTGGATTGAGGGGGGGCGGGGAGGGGGGCAGTGGCAAGCAGGCAGTCTTTCAATGAAAAAACAAAACAAAACAAAGCACGGTTGCTGCTGGCAAGGGGCCAACACCGCCGATCGACTGCCAGCACCATGCAGTTTGCTGCCCAGCAGCAAACACAAGGAAAATCCTTGGTGACAACTGTCATTTATATTGCATTACGAGTTGGATTAGCCATGCATTCAAACCCATATTGTGGGTCACGTTATGGATAGCTTAAATGATCATCAGTCATGAGTATTTGTTGTTTTTTATATCATTGCATATCCTCGTGTCACTCTTGACTCCTGGACAGGTCTCTGCAGTTTTCTTGGCAAAGTTTTCAGAAGTAGTTTGTCATTGCTTGCTAACTAGGGCTGAGAGAGAGTTGACTGGTCCAAAGTCATCCAACTGGCTTTGTACCTAAGGCAGGACTAGAACTCTTTTTTTTTTTCCAGTTTCTAACCTGATGCATTAACTGCTACACAAAACTAGCTCTCTTTGATGTCATAAATCCAGACTAAAGGACAATCTACGGTTAATTTTTAATACGGGGGGGGGGGGACCAGTGGTGGGTTTCAAAAATTGTTCGAACCTACTCTGTAGGTGTGGCCTCCTTTGTGGGAGTGGCTTGCCACCCATGTGACCGGATGGGAGTGGCTTGCCGCCCATGTGACCGGATATGAAGATGCCGACGACACTTGTCAGAACGACCTTAAATTACCTCACACACAGCACTGGCATGCATAAGAATATGATGTGAACTTGTTTTTTAAAAGGCATCTTTGATTTGCGTTAAAACAACTTCAACACACGCAATGTTCTGATTGCACCACAAACACAGTAGTCATCCTTACCTTTCACAGAGGCACTGAGTTTTATAAATATGAGCATGATAGTGTAGAATAATCATATCCAAGGACCAGTGGTGGGTTTCAAAAAAAATTTGGAACCTCTTCTGTAGGTGTGGCCTGCTTTCCGGGTCCACTGGTGGAACCTCTTCTAACCGGTTCGGTATTTTGACGAACCGGTTCTACCGAATAGGTGCGAACTGGTAGGAACCCACCTCTGGGGGGGACCCTGAAATGATTCTCCAGATTTTTTTCCCTCACTGGGGATATGTACATCGGGCACACGAAAGAGATGAAGGGGGAAATTAGCTTCTTCCTCTCGTGTATGGGTTGCCACTGATTCTGACTGAGGCCGCTGCGAAGTCTTTTATGTTTTAAAAAGTAATACAATGTTAATTGACAAATCACTATATAGGACGCGGTGGCTCAGGGGCTAAGATGCTGAGCTTGTTGATCAAAAAGGTTGGCAGTTCAGCGGTTCGAATCCCTAGTGTGGCGTAACGGAGTGAGCTCCCATTACTTGTCCCAGCTTCTGCCAACCTAGCAGTTCGAAAGCACGTAAAAATGCAAGTAGAAAAAATAGGGACCACCTTGGTGGGAAAGTAACAGCGTTTTGTGTGCCTTCGGCATTTAGTCATGCCAGCCACATGATCCCGGAGACGTCTTTGGACAGCACTGGCTCTTCGCCTTAAAAACAGAGAAGAGCACCAGCCCGTAGAGTTGGGAACGACTAGCACATATGTACGAGGGGAACCTTTACCTTTATAGCATGCATTTATTGTAGCTTCTTGATCCATGATTAACATTAAACCATGGTCTGAGTAGGAAAGTGAAAGAATTGCAAGCACCTGTTCTGTTATTCTGTGTTTCAAATTTCAGGCTCTGGAAAGAAAATCAGAGAGGAAATAGCTAGTGCATCACATCATTCTTTCTCCAACTGCACTAATTACTAGTTTACTTCTGATTAAAATTCAAGATGCTGGTGATAATCATTGAAGGCCTAAAGAGCTTGGTTAATTCCAAGTATTTAAGTATTTAATAAATTATTTAAGGAGGATTGCCAATAAGGAAATGGTGAACTGACCTCCCGGGAGACATTAAAAAGGTAATTCTTGACATATGAATAGAGTTGAGCCCAAAATTTCCATTGCTAAGCAAGACAATTGTTAAATGACTTTTGCCCCATTTTACAACTTTGCTTGTCACAGTTAAGTGAATCCCAGCAGTTAAGTTAGTAACCCGGTTGTTGAATGAATCCGGCTTCCCCATGGACCTGACTTGTCAGAAGGTCACAAAGACTGATCACATGATCCCGGAACTCTGAATTGTCATAAATAACATTTGCCAGTTGCCAAGCACCTGAGTTTTGATCATGTTACCATGGGTAGTGATGGGATTCAAACTTTTTTACTACCGGTTCTGTGGGCGTGGCTTGGTGGGCATGGCATGGCATGGTGGGCGTGGCAGGGGAAGGATACTATAAGATCTCCATTCCCACCCCACTCCAGGGGAAGGATACTGCAAAATAACCAGACGGTTGATTCTTTGCAGTGTGATCAGCTGATTGACTCCATGGTGGTAGACGTGAAGACATTTAAAACTGCTTTTGAGAGAGTGGAAAGCAGAAATTGTGTAGTGTGATATCAGCCTAAATTGAACTCCCAATCTTAGCTGCCACTATAGAGAGCAAGTTTTGCTTTCAATATAATTCCCTGTTTTGTTTTATAAACTCACTATACTGCTTAATGGCTTTTTAAAACAACAACTTCATTTTTGCTTTGAAGCTGCAGGCAAGAATATGTTGCTTTATGCTAAATGCTTGTGCAATAAGTACAAGCAGATGTATGAGATATGCTTTAAGGCAACATTTTGCCCTGTAGATTCTAGGTAAAAACCGCCCAGAGAGAATATACAGAGATTGACTGTTTAGGCAGGGATCCAAAGTACAGTTATGCATCAGAGCTCTGTATGGACATGCAATTCATATACTTTACTACTATACTGCTGATTAAATGATTCTCCTCCCAACCACAGGCCAATTCCCATTTTTACAGCTAAGCAAGGAAAGAAGAAAAGGTCAGTCTTCCCCTTGTGGTGCAGGAATGACACCCTGTCCTCAACAACGCAAATGCCTGAACTCACAAACATCACGTGGCAGTAAAGAATAAATGTCTTCAGTGAAGACATTTGGCTGCCATACTGCACAGGAAGGGCAGCGTAGCATAGATCTATCAAATGCAGAAATCAATCAAAGATGCTGTTACTTTCTGCTTCATCAGTGATACTTGATCATATCTCAAGAAGCAGAATGGCCTAAAGGAAGCACTGAAGGAGAACAAGCTAGCTTATGACATGCAAGACAAGCTGGAAACTGAAATCATTTTTATTCCCATAGTGTGCTGACTTCTTTCAATAACTGCTACCATGTTTTCCCGAAAATAAGACAGGGTCTTATTTTCTTTTGACCCCCGAAATAAGTGCTTGGCCTAATTTTCAGGGGGGTCTTGTTATTTTTGAAGTGCAGGAGGCGGCAAGCGTGGTCACCTCATGGATGCTGCTGCGTTGCAATATTTGGGGGGAGCACTGTTCCCTCTAAGGTGCGCGGCTGCGCGGCCGCGCACGTGGCAAGAAACCCCCGCACAGAGGTTTCTAACTGCCGCGCAGAGATTTCTATCAAAGCAAACGTGGGGAAGTCCTTTGCAGGCGGCTAGAACTGGCCGCCCGCAAAGGACTTCCCCAGACTGGGAGAGATATTAAAAAAAAACGGCGGTCCTTCTAGCTCGCTTTGTTGCTTGGTTTGCTGCAGCCCTGGGGAGCCATGGAGAGGGCGAATCAGAGGCAGCCCAGCACCTGGCGTCCCCCCCCCGCCTCGGTGGCACCGAGATGGCTCTCCTGAACGCCTGACCTGCCGGTATCTCCCCCCTCCCGCTTTCCGCCTTCCGGAAGCCCATCGCTTCGGGCGCTTCAGGCTCTTTCCTTTCCTCCAATCCCTTGCCCTGCTTTCTGCTCAAACGGAATATCTGCTGCTGCCTCCTCCTCCCCCAACAGCACTGCCGGATTTGCCGCCCAATGCTGCGGCTGAGGTGAAGCCGCCAAAGCTCCCGCCAGCACCCCTGCTTAGGTGAGGTGTTCCGAGCGGAGGGGGAGGCAGGCACCGCCGCCGCTGCCATGGGCGGGGGCGCCTGCGGGAGCTTTGGTGGCTTCACCTCGGCTGCAGCGCTGGGCAGCAAATGTGGTGGTCCTCTTGGAGGAGGAGTGGGAGGCGGCAGGAATTATTCTGGTGGGGGGAGGCTCGTCGGCATCTTCAGCGGCAGCCCTGCCCCTTGTGAAAAAACCCGAAGATGGAGCAGATCCACGCAGATGACGTCGCCGCCACATGACTGGAGGAGGAATTCTGGGAGTTGAAGTCCACAGTCTTAAGCTGTCAGGTTTGAAGATCCCTGTGTTTTTTTCCTCTAAAGGGTTATGGGTGCAAGGATCTTGTAACTTGACAGCTTTAAGACTTGCATGCTTCACTGCCAGAGTTTCTGAGCCAATATGACTGGAGGAGGAATTCTGGGAGTTGAAGTCCATAAGTCTTAAAGCTGTCAGGTTTGAAGACCCCTGAGGTTTTTTTTCTAAAGGGTTAGGGGTGCAAGGGTCTTGTAACTTGACAGCTTTAACTATCTTGACCCCTTCCAGTCAGGCTTCAGACCCGGTTACAGCACTGAAACCGCTTTGGTCGCATTGACCGATGATCTCTGGAGAGCCAGAGATGGAGGACATTCCTCCATCCTGGTCCTCCTAGACCTCTCAGCGGCTTTCGATACCATCGACCATGGTATCCTTCTGCAACGACTGCGGGAGGTGGGAGTGGGAGGCACCGTGTTGCGGTGGTTCTCTTCCTACCTCTCGGACAGGTCGCAGTCGGTGTTAGTGGGGGGGCAGAGATCGTCCCCTAGGCCCCTAACATATGGGGTGCCTCAGGGCTCGGTCTTATCCCCCCTACTATTTAACATCTACATGAAACCGCTGGGAGAGATCATCCGCAGGCACGGGATCAGATACCATCAATATGTGGACGATACTCAACTGTATCTGTCCGCCCCGTGCCAACTCAATGAAGCGGCTGACGTGATGAACCGAGGCCTCGAAGCCGTTATGGACTGGATGAGGGTTAACAAGCTTGTACTCAACCCAGAAAAGACCGAGTGGCTGTTGTGCTTCCCTCCCAAAGATTCGATCAATATTCCATCAATCAGGCTGGGGGGGTCAAACTCTATACCCCTCAGAGAGGGTTCGCAACTTGGGAGTCCTCCTGGACCCACAGCTGTCGTTTGACCACCACTTGACGGCTGTGACCAGGGGGGCATTCGCCCAGGTTCGCCTGGTCCGCCAGTTGCGACCCTACCTGAATCGGGAGGCTCTCACAACAGTCACCCGGGCCCTTGTGACCTCTAGGCTGGAATACTGCAATGTGCTCTACATGGGGCTGCCCTTGAAGAGCATCCGGAGACTCCAGCTAGTACAGAACGCGGCCGCCCGAGTGATCGTGGGTGCACCTCGGTTCACCCACATAACACCTATCCTCCGCGAGCTGCGCTGGCTACCTGTCGATCTCCGGATGCGCTTCAAGGTGCTATTAGTCACCCATAAAGCCCTTCATGGCAGTGGATCTGGATACTTGAGAGACCGCCTTCTGCCAATTACCTCCCTGCGACCAATAAGATCCCATAGATTAGGCCTCCTCCGTATTCCATCGGCCAGCCAGTGCCGGCTGGCAACTACAAGGAGGAGGGCCTTCTCAGTAGTAGCCCCGACCCTTTGGAACGAGCTCCCCGTGGAGATTCGTACCCTCTCCACCGTCCAGGCCTTCCGCATAGCCCTTAAGAACTGGCTAGCCCGTCAGGCCTGGGGACAAGGTTAGCCGCCCCTCCCGAATGATGAATGTATGTTGCTGAATATTTTACTATATGTTTCTTTGTTAATATTTGTCTTCCCCCTCCCTTGATTTTATGTGAGCCGCCCTGAGTCCCCTCAGGGAAAAGGGCGGCCTACAAATATTAATAAAATCTCAAATCTCAAATCTTTAAGACTTGCATGCTTCACTGCCAGAGTTTCTGAGCCAACATGACTGGAGGAGGAATTCTGGGAGTTGAAGTCCACAAGTCTTAAAGCTGTCAGGTTTGAAGACCCCAGAGGTTTTTTTTCTAAAGGGTTAGGGGTGCGAGGGTGTTGTAACAATAGCTTTAAGATTTGCGTGCTTCAAAAGCTAGACTTTCTGAGCCAACATTTTGGTTGCTAAGCAGGACCGTTGTTAAGTGATACTGATATTATATAACACTTTTAATTAAGCGAGTACTTCACCAAAATGGCCGTGCATAGCCTTATGGAGGCTTTCAAAGAGCTCATGGGGGCTGGGGAGGGCAGAAATGAGCAAAAAATGGGCTGTTCCCTCCCCCCAGCCCCCAGCAGCACTCTATAAGCCTCCATAAGGCTGTGCATGCACTTTTTTGACAAAAAAGGGCCCGTTTTCATGAAAAATGGGCCATTTTTTTGCTTGTTTCCCTCCCCAGAAGCACTCTGCAAGCCCCCCCCAAGGCTATTCATGCCTTTTTTTTAAAAAGGGGGGCCATTTTTGCAAAAAACGGGCCGTTTGGGGGAAGTTTGCAGAGTGCAAAACCTTTTTTTTCCTCTTCAGAAAGCTGTTTAGTTAGAGTGGTTGATGAGAATTATATTGATCAAGTGCTGTCCCAGCGGAAACAAACCTACTTTTTTTAAAAATTGTCTCTTCAAAACCTGGGTGCGTCTTATACTCCAATGCATCTTATACTCCGAAAAATACGGTAGATTTTAGGCTACATGGAGCAAAACATCTCAAGATGTTCATGGTTGGCAGACGGGTGGATAATTGATTGATTTTTATTATTGTTATGAGCCAAACAGAATTGTGTTTCAGGAGGTAGTGGCCCTATAAGTATTTTAATTAAATGTTGTGGCCTACAGCAATTTTTCATTTTATGATTTTCTTCCCCAGTAATGTAGATGCCACACCCGGAGTGGGGGACATGTTTTTAGGGATAAAAACTATATCTAAAATCTCTGAAAGGCTTGAGGCATATAATTTGCCACATAAATCTGCCCTCGGGCCCTCAAAACAAAAGTGAATATGTATACCTGGCTAATCGTTAAATCTCTAAGGTCCAGTGAACTATATGTAGCTCAAAAGTACTATTTCCTTTTTGATCCCTGCACTGATTTGTATTGTGGTATATTTGTTTTTAGGTGATTGGAAAACTCACAAGCCACATGCGTCTTTTAATCTAATTTCATCAGGAATTTCAAGATATCCGTAAGATGACTGGTAAAAGGGATCTATATCTATTTCTGGCTACAGCTTGGATTAGAGTGAAGAAACTATCAAAAAGAGATGTCAGAAAAAGTACAGTGTCCCCCACACTTTTGATTGTAATCCAGCCGCTGTTTGCTTCAGATCTACCCATCTAGTGCTCCCAATCAAACATTCCAGTGGCAGTTCCGCACCACCACCACCAACCTTGAAGTAATTGTGGCCATTGTAAATGCAATGCAATAATGGTAGTAGTAAGAAAATCCTTCCATGGAAATTACTATCTTAAACTATACTTTGGCCAAGGTGGCTTTTAATAGTTAGCATTTTGAGGCTGGACTTGCACATCAAAGTAAGACAAAATGTAATCAGGCATTGGTTCAGCCTGTAGGTGAACTTAGCCAATTGCGGCTTATTACAAAATTCCCTGCTAAAGAACCCAAGGTATAATATTATATGTGAATACAGCATTTGTGTTAAAATATTGCTCCTTATCCATAAGAGAAGAATAAAGCCAGGACATAATGTGAAAACAGATGATTTTGAAGGCCGCATAGATTTTGTTTTCTGAAATAAAACAACCACAAATGTTTTTAAAGTGATTTCTTTTTTAAATGATTAGTAGAAGCTGTAAGGTAAATGCTGACTTCTTGCTTTGTCTTTTAATCCCCCAAATGGGGATAGTTCATTTAATTAGAATTAGAATTGCATTATTTAATATACAGTTGGTGTGATTAGAATATTTTCAAATATTGCTTCTGGCCAAGACATATTTCCACAAATTATCTCGTGATTAAAATTTGAACTCTGAAAAACTGCTACATCTATTCAAATATCAGAAATGGATGCAGCAAGTGTTTAGAAGTATCTGGACAGAGACTCGTGAAGTGTAAGAGTTGGGAAAGGATAGATGGAGATCAACTAATTCAATCACCTGTCTGATGTTGCATTCCTTTATTACATTGTTTCTCTTCTTGTGGAATTTTTTTTAAAACACCAATACTCTAATTTCTATGTAGCTGCCCATCAGGTATTTGATATATCTGTAGTAATGGCTCATAGCTTAGGATGAGGGGTAAAATGCTACCGGTTTGGACCAGTTCGCCCAAACCGGTAGAAAAAAAATGCTACCTCTTCAGGCAAACTGGTATTTCCATCGATCAGCTGTGACACGCGATTTATATTAGTTAGAAAGAAGGATTTCCTGCTTTCTAGCTAATCTAAATTGCATGGCACAGTGGATTCCCCCCCCCCCTTGCAGTTCTATTTACATTTGTAGGCACGCTTGGTAGCAGGGTCCGGATACCTGCCCAAATGTCATCATGTCCGTTTTTGATGCTCTGCGCATGCATGGAGGTGGCACGTGCACTCACATTTGTAGACTAGTAGTGATGGTAAGTAGATTTCACCTCTGCTTAAGATGGTGTTTTTTTTCTTGTAATATTGTCCTGCATAGCTGTCTTCGCAACCAGAGGTGGGTTGCTGCCAGTTCAGCCCGGATCGACCGAACTGGTATTAGCGACAGCAGGAGACTCCTCCCACCCACCTGGACGCTTCTGCACATGTGCAGAACCTTCTGTGCATATGCAGAAGCGTCGCGCACACACAGGAGTGTGCCCGAACCAGTAATAAAATAATTAGCAACCTACCTATGTTCCCAACCTATATCTATGCCTTATCCAATTGTAAGACAATGGCTGGTATTACCTCCTAAATGGGAATCTGCCAATCATTGCCCTGAAGTTCTCTCATAATAAAGATGTAAGCATAAGGCCTCTTGCAAGCATCCTTACTGGGATAGCTTGGAATTTGGCCTTAATAGTATTGTAGCAGAAAGTATGCTATTATAATTTTATCCATTGACTCAAAGACTACATAATAGCACAGTTATAAGGAGGAACTAAAATTATATTTATTTTTCTACTTTAAGAGCATATTAACAACTTCTGACTTACCAATAAACACAGGTGTGGTCCCCCACCACAGATTCTCTCCTCCTTAAAAGAATTGGTAGAAAGGAATATGCTTTGTTCCCATCAATGTTCTCCTGGCATTGTTAAAACTTAAGGTTTCTTTCCTTAAAAATACACCAAAGATGTATTTAATCATTTAAATAATAAGTATTTGATAGATGACTGTTGTTTCCACAAAATATAATAGACACCAGCTTGGAGGAAAATTTAAAAACTCAAATTCATGGAAGACATATTTATTAGCAATAATTAATTGTGATGTCATAAGAGATCTTTTATCTTCAGAAACGATAGATATATCTTTGAATACTTGCTTAGCTATTCTACTAGGGAAGGCTGGTCTTCAGATTAGGGATTTCCTGAAAATATTTTTTCTGGCTTCTCTGCTTGTGTTGATCTAGCAGGAATCTTCTAATATTTAGTTTCTATCAACACTTCACCAATTCCCAGAGTACACAATATAATCTGGTTGTCCCTTACTTTCCCTTTGAATTCCATGCACCTATCTTTTCACAATCTGGAATCCTCTAAAAGCACCCAGTCATCACACAATGCCAGCTAGAAATTCTAGGACTGGGATGGCGATCTGGCACGTGTGCCACAGGTGGCACGCGGAGCCATTTGGCAGGGCACACAAGCCGTTGCCCTCTCAGCTGGCCAGCACACATGCGCGTGCTGGCCAGCTGACTTTAGCCTTTTTTGAGGCTATTTTTCGCCCTCCCCAGGCTCCAGAGGCTTTATAGGAACCTGGGGAGGACGAAAACAGCCTCCCCCCCCCCCCACTGGAGGCCCTCCGGAGGCTTCAAGAGCTTCCCTGAAGCCTCCGGAGTGAAAAAAAATGGCCCTACGGGCAAACTGGAAGTTTGGGAATGGACTTCCAGTTTGCTCATAGGGTCAGTTTAAGCCCTCCGGAGCCTTCAGGGAAGCTCCTGAAGCCTCCAGAGTGCTTCCGGAGGGTGGGGGGCTGTTTTCGCCCTCCCCAGGCTCCTATAAAGCCTCTGGAGCCTGGAGAGGGCAAAAAAAGCATGCAAAAAATGGGGGGAGCGCCTGTCATGTGTGCATGCATGCTGGGGGTTTGTGCATTGCATTATGGGTGAGGCACGCCCGCACACGACTCCCCTGCACTCCCCCCACTTATGGCATGTGAGCCAAAAAAAGTTTCTCCATCGCTGTTCTAGCAGTTATAATCTTGACCTCTGAAAGTTGGAGAAGTCGTCACAGACAATATTATAATATAATTCTTATACGTTGTTTCACTGGATGGAGTCATTAAAATTCTATTAGCTTAAGTAACAAATGAGATTCTTTTTTTTCCTTCCATTCAATTGTGTCTGACTCTCAGAGGTTGCCTGGATAAGTCCGTGCAGTTTTCTTGGCAAGGTTTTTTCAGAAGTGGTTTGCCATTGCCTCCTTCCTAGGACTGAGCAGGTTACGGTCACTGAGCTGGCTTTGTGCCAAAGATGGGACTTGAACAGTCTCCTTGATTCAAGCTTGTGCCTTAACCACTACATTAAACTGGGTCTTGAAAATGAGACTATAGTAATTCAAGTCAAATAACAATGATACGGTGTTAGAATAAGGACCAGTACTAAGTAAACATACAGTAGGGACCTTGGATGCCGATCGTAATCCATTCCAGGACCAGATCCGTTCATGACCAGAAGCAAGACTGACTGCGTATGCGCGCACCCGAGGATGTGTTCGTGACCCGAGTGAAACATTTAGCGGATTTTTTGGTCAGCACCCGAATTGTTCGTGGTCTGAGCCATTCGGGACCTGAGGTCCCACTGTATCCTTAGATTTCTCCCATTGACATGAACAAGACTTCTCCTGGTTGAATTATGCTCAAAGATAAATGCTCATAGGCAATACCTTTAAGGTCATTATTTGAGAATGTAATATATGTCATCCTTTTTTCAATCAGTGTTAGTGTTCATGGATTAATATATATTATTTTTGCACTGACATTAATCTAATTTGGATCCTATCTTTATGGCATTTTGAGTCAAAGATGGGTTATAAAGGGTACAGTAAAATTCCAAACAAAATGCAAATTAATATTGTATAGTCTTTTAAAAGTACATTTTACAAAACCATTGTTATTTATGTTATTGTTTTTATAGGTATAATTAAGCAATAATTTAATAGGAGAGTTGTAAAACTACTTGCTTGAAAACAAGATGTTCATATTCTTTGAGAAGCTTAAGGTCATCAAACATCATGCAAAAGTTAAAAGAAGGAAGAAAGGCAGTAATAAAAGTTATTTATTTGGGGTGAAGGAGAGAGACGGAAGTTGCAAGAAGTTCTGTTTCTTAAACCATTTTCAAAAGTGTGAAGAAAATTCTTGACTTTAACAATCTGCTTGCACAATAAAAACAGATCATTCACAGGGCCATTCTTGTTTCTCCACAGCCTGACGTAAGGCAAAAAGAACTCCCTGCATTCAAAACAAATTAAATTACTTGGAAATGTCTTTTAAAAGCCACAAAAGCAAAACAAAACTTAGTAACTCAAAGCAACAGCATCTTGTGTATATACTGCTTGTCCATGCCCTGCTGGATAACTTTTACGACAAAATAAAAGGGAAAAAAAACCAACACCGTCACTGACACAGGAGCATGATTTTTTAATATTCTCTTCCTCCCCAATCCCCCACTCCTTGCAACGCTTGTTATTAACCTATGTTACCTTCCTTATTCAAGCTGCTGAATCAGTGTGGCACAAACTTGCCCTACCAGACATTGGCAGATCAGTTTTGAATCTGTGAAACGTCAGAAAAACTTGGTTCAGGCCTGCCCTGAGGATACACATTTTTTCCCCCTTTGAGACAACTTCATTGTATGCCTGCTGCGGAAGAAACATCCCCTCTAATGACATATTTTGCAATATCCTTATTGGCATACAAGTGGGTGTTACCAGTACTCTTGTTTTTCCAGCACTGCTTTTGTTTTGCTCTTTGGCTGAGGCTCCAGCTTTAAAGGAGGAAAAAATCAAGCCTCTAAAGTGAACATGAGCCTTTCCAAACTTGCATTTAACCATGGCACAAATATGACCCACCAACCTATTTTTTTCCTGTCCTCCCGTGGCCTCATGACGCCACCTTCATGTGTGTTAAATTTATATTTACCAACAAAGAAATAAAGGGAGTCTAGTATAGGTCTATTTCAAGCTATGTAGCTCTCGTCAGCTAGCTATAACCTCCTGGGATTCAAACCCAGGCTACTTACATATTAGGTAGCAATAGCACTTAGATTTATATACCGCTTCATAGTGCTTTTACAGCCCTCTCTAAGCGGTTTACAAAGTCAGCATATTGCCCCCAACAATCTGGGTCCTCATTTTACTCACCTCGGAAGGAAGGAAGGCTGAGTGTGGTGAGATTTGAACCTTTAGTTGGTGAGATTTGAACTGCCGAACTGCAGCTAGCAGTCAGCTGAAGCAGCCTGCAGTGCTGCACTCTAACCACTGCGTCACCCTGGCTCTTAATAGTAGATGTAGATGTATTAACTCTAAGCTCAGAAGGTTATGGCTAGCTGACGAGAGGTAAACAGTTTGAAATGGATCTATACTAGTCTCTCTTTATTTCTTTGTCAGTAAATATAAATTTAACACAAAAAATAGTTTGTCACAAAAGCTACTGCCTGCGAAGGCTGCTGGATTGGGACTGAAAGGCGAAAGCGGAAGCATTATGCTCTGTCCCATATTTGGGTAGACCAGGTTGCCCTGATAAAAAACAGCCAAAGTTGTTCTTATGTTGAAGAACCAGGGGTGAAATGCTATCAGTTCGGGCTGGTTCACCAGAATCGGTAGTAACAAAATGCTACCGGTTCAGGCGAACTGGTATTTCCGATGATCAGCTGTGATGTGTGATTTATATTAGCTAGAAAGCAGGATTTCCTGCTTTCTAGTTAATCTAAATCACATGGCACAGCAGATTACCCCCCTTGCTATTCGCTTACCTTTGCAGACGCACTCGGTAGCAGGCTCCACCCACCTGCCTGGATGTCACCATGTCCATTTTTGACGCTCTGTGCATGTGCAGAAGGTCCCGTGGCCTTCCATGTGGCACGTGAGCTCACATTTGTGAACGGGTAGCGAAGATAAGTAGATTTTACCCCTGGAAAGAACTATTCTTCTTATTCTACTTACTGCTGTGAATATAATCAGGCATGCTTCACCTCATGTCACCTCTGGGACATAATATAGTGGCCCCTTTGGTTGAGATTAGTCCAGCTTCTATGGGCTCCTTCTGGTCATTGGATAATGTGCTTGAGGCCACTATGGCTTTGGTGGCAAGATAGTATGAATCTTCCAACCAGCCTCTCTTCCTGCTCCCTCTAGATCAGTGTTTCTCAACCTCAGCAACTTTAAGATATGTGGACTTCAGCTCCCAGAATTTCCCATCCAGTACTGGGTGGGGAAATCAAGGAGTTAATTGAAGTTCACACATGTTATGGTTGCCAAAGTTGAGAGGCACTGCTGTAGAAGATAATGGCAAGATAGAATAGAATAGAATAGAATAGAATAGAATAGAATAGAATAGAATAGCAGAGTTGGAAGAGACCTTGGAGGTCTTCTAGTCCAACACCCTGCTTAGGCAGGAAACCCTACACCACTTCAGACATATGGTTCTCCAACATCTTTAAAATTTCCAGTATTGAAGCATTCACAACTTCTGGAGGCAAGTTGTTCCACTGATTAATTGTTCTAAATATATCTGAGTGATTCCTTAGAAAATCACAGGAATACTTTCGCATAGTCAGCAGGAGACTGGTTTGGGAATATTTGCATAATTTTTTTTCCTTGGATGAGACAAATGGATGAATAAGTACACTTTAAAAAAAGCAGCAGGATGAAATGACTTCTAAGTTAGGAGAAAACTCTTGGTAGAATATGATCCTCTGCAGATAACCAGAAATATTAAATACTGAATCTATATCAGTGTTTAAAGTTGCCATGGCAACTTTAACACCGGTGCACTTCAACTCCACAAATTCTGGGAGTTGAAGTCTTCCCTTCTTAAAGTTGTCAAGGCGGAGAAACACTGCGCTAGACTAAATCCTGCTCCTTAAGGGCAGATGATCCTGGTTTCAATGCAAATGTCCAAAGTAATAGACATTGGCTAAAGTGAGGATGAGCTGAGGTCAGGAAGCACTGCTTTAGGCCATTGAACTGCAGGTAATCCTTAACTTAAATCCATAACTGAACCCAAAATTTCCACTGCTCAGCAAGACTGTTGTTAAGTTTTGCCCCATTTTATGACCTTTCTTGCCACTGAAATTGTTAAGTTAGTAAGGTGGCTGTTAAGTGAATCTGATTTTCCCCATTGACTTTGCTTGTCAGAAAGTCAAACAGATGATTACATGAACCTGGGACACTGCAGGCATCATAAATGCACGCCACTTGCCAAGCATTCAAATTTTGATAACGTGACCATGGGGATGTTGCAACAGTCATAAGTGTCAAAACAGTCATGTTTATGCTTGCTGGGAAGCATAATTTGTATGCTTGCTGGCTAATAGGGGCAAATACTGTTTTTTCCCCCCTTTTTTTAACTTTAACTTTTTTCTCTTTTGTAGTTTGTATTTGTTTTACCTGTATAATGTAATTTTTAATAAAAACTGCACATTTTCTGCTGGACTATATAAGAGCACCAAATATGCTCATCCTGAAAATAAGACCTCCCTGGATAATAAGCCCAATTGGGCTTTTGACCACATATGCTAAAGTAAACCCTTCCCCAAAAATAAACTCTTCCTGAAAATATTGCAGCAGCCATGAGGTGACCATGCTTGCCACCTCCTGTACCTCAAAAATAATAAGACCTACCCAAAAGTAAGGCCAAGTGCTTATTTCTGGGGGTCAAAAGAAAATAAGAGTCTTATTTTCCGGGAAACACAGTACAAGGGTGAACACTAAATATTGCACCTGACCAGTGCCCAGGAATAATTATTAGCCAGTGAGACATATTCCTATAGGATTTGTAGGATTTAACAGGGTTTGTGAGGCCACTTCACAACAATTGGAGGACCTATCAGGATTTTTGAGGGGACCTTTGAGGCTTGATAAAATTCTTTCTCCCAATTTTAAAAATAGGAATAAGCAAAGAAAATGGAGGAGGAAGCATGACAAAAGTGAAGTCAACTTTGAAAAGCTGAACAGTTTCTGGCAGGCTCTTCCTCCCTACAGCTCTCTAGGAAATACTTTTGAAGAGCAGCTGCTCCTTTCAATCAGATGTGAGGATATGAAAATCACACAGATATTTCCCTAGCTTTACAGATGCTTTGATTTGATTTTAATTGCAGTGTTTCATTAATTTTGCAACATAGAACGATATAAGTTGAGGCAAAACATGTTAGAAGCTGTTTGTTCAGACTTTCAAATCAGGCTTG